>NC_134895.1:12289916-12317416 GCF_041734735.1 Babylonia areolata
AACATTAGCCCTACGATTTCTCTCACTTTGAGAGAAATCGTGGGATTGTGAAAAAAATCATGAGCTAACAGAGGGGTTGAAATAAGACAGGGAGGGAGGAGGGGTGGGAAGAGCGCGAAAAGCTGGTGGTCAGGGCGTTGGATTTACGTTCTGAGGATCCTAGGTTCGATCCCTGTGTCAGAGCCTGCTGGATTGAGGGTGGAGACCGGTTTTTCATCGGTCAACATGTAGCATCAAGCGCCGACCGACTGCTGCCTTGATCACTTTCGTACACACACACACACACACACACACACACACACACACACACGCACATACTCACACACACACACACACAGCCAGCCATTACCATTGTCGGAGTCCAACTGAAGTGTGTGGAGTCATGGTGAACTCAAGGAGGGCTCATGCAGACAGGGAAAACCTATACTGAGATACAAAGACACCTTGAAGAACAGCCTCAGATGGTGCAGCATCCAGCCACGCGAGCTCGAAGCCTCTGCTGCGGACATATCATCCTGGAGGTCTCTCACCTCCAAATCAAACGCTGCCTTTGAAGAGGACAGACGACTGCGTCTCGCCGCTATGAGGGACAGGCGACATTGTGCCTCGTCCTCCTCACTCCAAAACTCAGACCATCGCTGCGACACCTGTGGGCGCCTGTGTGCTTCCAGATTTGGGCTGCGGAGTCACATGTGCTCTCATCGCTGAGTTCACAGACCTCATAATCATCGGCTCCCGACGGACTACCAGGATGTTATGCATGAAGCGACAATATATGATGAACTGTGATGTTATGCATGACGTGATAATATATGGTGAACTTTGACGTTATGCATGACGCGAAACTATATGGTGCACTGTGATGTAATGAATGATGTGATACGGTGCACTATAATGTTAAACGTGATTAGACAATAGGTACACTGTGATGTTACATGATAATATTAACATGCACTGTGAGTTTATGCATGATGCGATAATGTATGGTGCACGGCGACGTGATAATTACTATACGGTGCATAATCGTGCACTGTCATGTTATGCGTGATGCGATAATATAAATATGGTATACTGTGATCTTATGCATAACGCAACAATAATATTATATGGTGCAATGTGATGTTATGCGCGACGTGATTCTTTATGGTACACAATCATGTTTTGTGTGACGCGAAGATATAATATGGGTGCACTGAGATGTTATGCGTGATGTTATACTATCCTGTGAACTTTGATGTTATGCGTGACACGATAATACAATAGTGCACTATGATGTTTGCGTGACCTGATACAATTAATTATGGTGCTCTGGTGTTATGCCCTCGAAAAGGGAGAGGGAGAGAGAGAAGAAAAGAGAGAGAGTGAGATGGCACAGAGAGAGAGAGAGAGAGAGAGAGAGAGAGAGAGAGAGAGAGAGAGAGAGAGGCGAAAACAAAAAGACAGAAGACAAAAGACACAGACACAAAGACAGCAAATGATGACAGATGAATTTTGTTAGTCCTTGACACAAGTGTTGTGTGAATTGGGTGAGGTATGATTGAAAACGCGCAGAGATAACCGGAAATACCGTCATCCATTTTGTCAGGACAGGAAATGACGACACGGCGTGGACGCTGATTCTGGTGTCGGTGTGGGTGTTAGAGTGCATGGTTCTGTGATAGGTTTGTAGTTACTGAGGTAAAGTAATGGTTAGGTTGCTTTCTGTAGTGTGGGTATGTTTGTTGTTGTTTTTAATGCGTGGTTGTCACAATAGTATTCGGAGTGTGATTGTGGTCGTGGTGAGTATGGCCACTTTTTTTTTTTTTGGTGTGTGTGTGTGTGTGTGTTCGTTTTGTGAATACGATGGTAGTGTTCGTGTTGTGGTGGTTATGGTTTTGATGCTCATTTCATGGTACTAAATACCCGCCGGTCCGATTGTCAAAGACACTGAAACCTTCTGGGGCCGTATTCAAGATAAACTTCATTTTGCCTTAAGGCAAGTTACCCATGACATGGTAGGAACCCGCGGGTACAGTCTACCTTGAAGACTAAGTTAACACACACACACACACACACACACATCTATATATGTATGTATGCATGTATGTATGTATGTATGTGTGTGTGTGTGTGTGTGTGTGTGTGCACTCGCATAAACACAGATAAAACAGACAGAGAGACACAGAGAGAAAATCACAGACCACAGACAGACAGACAGACAGACAGAAAGATACATACGGTGAGACAGAAACATTCAGACTGTGTGTGTGTGTGTGTGTGTGTGTGTGTGTGTGTGTGTGTGTGTGTGTGTGTGTGCACTCGCATAAACACAGATAAAACAGACAGAGAGACACAGAGAAAAAAATCACAGACCACAGACAGGCAGACAGACAGACAGACAGATACATACAGTGAGACAGAGAGAAACATTCAGACAGAGAAAACCGAGATCATCCGATAATCACTTTGGTCAGAGAGACGATAAGTTTAAACTGAACAATGAACAGAACACGAAGAAACAGGACCCACATTATGAAAACAAGCGTGTTTTATATATATATAAAAAAAAAAAAAATTATCACGGCGTTGATTAAAGCCAGGAAACGCTCAAAGAAAAAAAAAAGAAAAAAAGAATACAACCACGTAACCCCAAACACACACACACACACACACACACATGTTCCTTGTTGATTTTTTTTTTTCATTCACAGATAATGACGGTGATAGATCAGACATGTATGTTAAAGGGCACAACAAGACTGGTTCAGTTTCTTCATCACAAGACATCAGCACAAAATCTGGACATGGGGAGAAAAAAAAAAAAGAAGAAAAAAAAAAGAAAAAAAGAAAAAAAAAAGTGGTCGGATCAGCTGCAATTTCAGTTTCAAGAAAGTGTCAAACAGTGCGGGCAGATCCATAATTATACGCTACACGACATTTGCTTAAAAAAATGATTAAAAACTAAGAAAAGAGAGACGGCGTGTGTTGGGAGAGCAGATGCCTTTCGTACGCGTAACCCTAATACTCTGACGAGACTTTGAAGGCATCCACTTGATGTGTGTATACGCATAAACCGTTGGCCTTAAAATGAAAGGAATAAAATATAAACAATTCACCACTATATTATAACGAATAAAAATGAAAGAATTTTTTTTTATACAGGGTTAAAACTGTCGAAAAGGTGAAGGATTAGTAAGTGGGTAAGAGAATGAATAAATGACTGAATGAATGAATAAGTGAACAAAATTATATTTAAAAATAAGATACGTAACCTTGGATTTGAGCGTACAAAAAGCACACACACACACACACACACACATATATATATATATATATATATAGAGAGAGAGAGAGAGAGAGAGAGAGAGAGAGACGGACATACACACACACACGTACACGCGCGTTATCCCTGTCTCCTTATTTTTCATTTTTCTCTCAATAAACGTTTGTCAGTGTCAGTGTCAGCGTCAGTCTCTCTCTCCCTCTGTCTCTCTCTCTCATCCCTTCTCTCTCTCTTACTTTCAACACACATGCACATACACACACACACGCGCGCGCGCTCGCAAAGAGAAGTAAACACATTCACGCACAAGACACACACGCCTGCACACACACACACACACACACAAAGAAAACACTCGTGCACACACACACACACACACACACATACAAAGAAAAGTAAACACAATCTCACACACAGTATTACACGCGCACGCATGCACACGAACACCCCCCGCCCCGCCCCGCCACGCGCAGACAATCTTTTCCACATTACCAAATGAAATGAAATTTATCAAACCGCTTAGAATCAACGGTATGAATGTACTGATAATGGGACTGCGTAAAAACAAAAAAAAAAAACAACAACGTCTGGATGTTCTTGTCCTGTGATATCGATAACTGTTGCTCTCTCTTGGCGTTGAGTTCTGCACTGAGAACCCAGTGCACTGGGGCGTGTGTATCTGGATGAAAGAAAAACAAAAAAAAACAAAACAAACATCGCAGTTGTCTAAAAGCCAATGCACTGAGAAGACTGCTACTTCGACCTCCCAGCTATTAGCACCGCTTTGTCTGTTACTCATTGTGACCCTAAAGCACTGTCATCATTATTTTTGTTTCTTTTGTCTCTGGATATATTTTTTGTTGTTGTTGTTGTTGTTTGTTTGTTTGTTTGTTTGTTGTAACTCATTCCTCATCCCTGTTAGGAGCAACAACTGTTTTGCCAAAATACGTTTTTGTCTGTCTGTTTATTCGTGCTAATATCTGTGTGTGTGTGTGTGTGTGTGTGTGTGTGTGTGTGTGTAGGGGTGTAGGGTGTGTTTGTGAATGTGTGTGTTTGCCTGTTAAAGTGTATTTGCATTTTAGTGTGTTAGTGTGTGAGTGCGTGTGTGTGTATGTGTGAGTGTGCGCGCGCGTACGTGTGTGTGTGTGTGTGTGTGTGCGCGCGCGCGCGCGCACTGGCAAAAGTGTATCGGAATTTCCACGCTTTTTTTTCCTTGCAGGAGACCAACTCTGGCCAAAATTGCCACACGTGTGGTCTTCGCAGATAAATGAGAAGCGAATACTGCCAAATCCTCTTAACTTCCTCATCTTTGGCTTCTTAGCCTAAGTAGGAATGGTTACGATGGGGAGGGGGAGGGGGATCTATCTTGAATGTGCATATGCCTATGCGTATGTATGCGTGTGCGCGTCTCTGTGTGTGCGTGTGTGTGTGTGTAGGGGGTGCACATCCCTGTCTTTGTAATCTGATTTGTTGCCTCTTGTGTGTGTGTGTGTGTGTGTGTGTGTGCGCGTGTGCCCGGTTTTTGTTGTTGTTTTGTTTTTTTGTTTGTTTTCACTTTTTTTTTAATATATAGGTGTGTGTGTGTGTGTGTGTGTGTGTGTGTGTGTGTGTGTGTGTGTGTGTGTGTGTGTGTGTGTGTGTGTGTGTCTGTGCGTCTATGTGTCTGTGTCTGTGTACGTACCAGTCTGCAGGCAAAACTAACGCAAAGTAAGAAAGATGGAGAACTCATCAGGATCATCACACGGTTTGGCGATGGCATCGCACATTGCCCCAACAACCACCTCCCTACCCCCCTTCATCGACACAAAAATGAAGTCATTAACCACAACGTGAAAAAAACACAGACAGACACACACACACAAACACACACATACACAAACACACCTACACACACAAGTTCACACACAAACACGCACACACATACACACACGTGCTCAAATGCACACACACACACACACACACACAATCACACATTATATTCTCTCTCTCTCTCTCTCTCACACACTCTCTCTCTCTTTGTCGTATTAATTACAAACTTTGCCAAGTCTTAGACCAGACTAGATCAGACTAGACCTGACCTGACCTGACTAGACCTGACCAGACCAGAACACAACAGACAAAATTGAACAGAGAAGAAAAGAGAACAGATTAGGACATAAATTAGAAGAAAACAGAAAATAGTTCACAGTCAATGTCAATATGTTTTACAGTTCACTGGCACACGTTCACATAATTACACTGACAATGGCTGAGAAAACACTGACATCTAATATGTTAACGACCAGAATGTTCAATATCATTTTCTTTGACAATGTTTGCAAACATTTGCATGGGTATACTGTAACTTACCATTCATAGTTTTCCCCCCTTTTTTTCTTTCACAGTTTATTGACAACATCAAATTTTACCATCCATAGAAAAAAACAAAAAAACAAACACAATTAATCACATTACACCTTTTAAGTTATCGATATAAGTACCACACTGTCAACAACTGTTTATTGATATAATGACCACAAATTAACATTACCAGTTTATACAATGTTGACGAATTGATCAATAATGAATAAAACACTGAGAAACGATAGCATACTGTGGCTTAGGATCCACTGTTCATTGATATTTGACAGCTTTTCCAAACACTATACATGTGTGTGTGTGTGTGTGTGTGTGTGTGTGTGTGTGCGTGCGTGTGAGAGAGAGAGCAAACGCGGTCACACAAACGCAAATGAAACAATATGAAATGAAACCGATGAATACAACAGAAAAAAAGAAAAACGAAAAGTCCTTCATGTGAACCTGTAGTGAAGGGCGACTACATTGAGGCTTTGACACAATCGCAACTGGAAATCATAATCCGACTGAGCAATAATAGCTATTTCAGGAAGGGATGTATTGATTTCATTTTATTTATCTATTTTGTATAGTTTTTGATTCGAATGCTTCCTGACGAAAATAGCCTATTTGCTCACATTGTTCAGTCTCGTGTGTTCGATTCCGAGAATGGTCACATTCCTGATTTTGTTGTTGGTGGTGATGACTATTTAATTCTTCCTCTTCTTCTCATTATTACTATTTTCTTCTTTTTTTTTCTTTCTTTTTTCAGGTATTTATCTATTCTAAGTATCATAGTTATTATTTCTATATTTCTTTCTTTTTTTCAATTTTTACGTTAGTAGTAGTTGTTGTTGTTGTAGTCGCAGTCGTAGTCGTAGTAGTAGTACAGTTCTAAGTGGCGCTGGATGTCAGTGACAGAGGCACTGCATGACGTTCAGTTCACTCAGGTTATGGGAATATAATATCATGTCATATTTCATGCTCTGCTTTCACAGTTTGATTCACACTTGACCATCTTCACTCATCCTACACTTCCGAACTGGGCATGGAGACGGCGCAGGGATTGGGATGGGGATGGGGATAAACGGTGGGGGTTATATTACGATATACAGCTATAATTATTCCTTCTACAAGGAGGTACCAGCCGTGGCTTTTGTGCGTGCGAAGAGGTCACAAAACCGATAATGATTTTGCATATTTCAATGAAGGCATCACACTCCCAAGCTTGGGAAATACTGACATCATGAAACATGTATGATAAAACATCATCATTTTTTTTTTTATTGACACCTCATGTACAAAGCTACTTTGTCTTTCGTCAGATCACTGGGGTTTTTTGTTTTGTTTTTTTGTTTTTTGTTTGTTTGTTTTTTTAGGGGGAGGGGGGGGTGTTGTTGTTATTTATTTTATTTTATTTTTTTTTTTTTAAAGCGTCCTTTAGCGCTTACCTCGAATAACGGAATATTTCTCTTGCTTCAATACCTGTACATTAAAATAACCGGGATGTGCAGGTTGTTCAAAAAGAACCGTAAAAAAAAAGATTCTTACAAAACCGTCATTCACAAAAAGTATGTGCGCCATAACATCAGCTGCATGAAGTAATGGAAAAAAAAAGAAGGGGTATATATATATATATACATATAGGTCAGATAGATATATCTGCTACTGGTAACCTGAATCCCAGTACTACCTGTCACAGGGTCGAATTGCTGGCGACTAAACCAGCACCGCCACCAGTCCTCTCAGGAGGATGGTGAGGAGGGTGGCTAGACACCCTGGCGGAAATAAATGACCCATCAAAGGGTGCCAGCTCTGGAGAGCTACCTGCGGCCACCTAGCTAAGGGAGTAAACCCTGACAGAAAATCCGGTGCGGGGACCCAACGGCGTTTGGATGGCAAACTTTGTCACTTTCCGGCAGATCCTGCGGCCGTGTTGGCACCAAAACGTAACAGCCTTGCTGTTCCTTTGGATCTGTCAGCAAGGTGGAGAGGGGGGACAAGCTGCATGGGCAACAGCCTGTCTTCCATATTACATTGCCCAGGCTTATATCCGTCCGTCCATCCACAAACACCTTGCACCTACAACCTGGAGAGGACACTCCAGCTTCGCTACTAGCACTAGCGTCGGAACAACACGTGAAACAACAGTTACCGGTTATAAGTTAGCGCTCATTTGGCGTAGAGCCGACGCCACGGGTTGCTTTTGACGGTGGGAGGGACCCTCGCGTCCCAATGGACAGCTACCGCCCGCCCAAGCTGGGCAGCCCCCAGCCACTTAGGTGCTGTCCCGCCACGACCTGCTTTCTTCTATGTGTGTTTGAAGATTAGGAGAATATCCGACATGCAGGTCGTTAATTTCCGCACCAGGTAAAAAGACAACTTCAAGAAACGGATCAACAATGAAACTGGCCTGCTGGAATGTCCAGACAATGATGCCTGGGCTCTCCCAAGATCTGCAAGACATCAGTGACGCCAGAAAGACGGCCGTCATAAACAGCGAGCTGAAAAGACTAAATGTAGACATTGCCAAACTGCAGGAAACACGGCTGGCTGACTCAGGAACACTAAAGGAGAGGGACTACACCTTCTTCTGACAAGGAAAGAGCTCTGATGCCCCAAGAGAGTATGGAGTAGCCTTTGCAGTCAGGAACAGCCTGCTGAACATGATCGAACCAGGCAGCGGCGGTTCAGAACGACTCCTGACTCTCCGCCTCAACACCTCCGAAGGCGATGTCACTCTCGTCAGCACATATGCTCCAACTCTGTCCGCTTCTCCAGACGCCAAGGATGAGTTCAACGAAAATCTCGCATCAACCATAAGGAACATCCCCAGGACAGAACAATTTGTTCTCCTGGGCGACTTCAATGCCAGAGTGGGTGCAGACAACGATTCGTGGCCATCCTGTCTCGGTTCCTTTGGAGTGGGGAAAATGAATGAGAACGGACAGCGACTACTTGAGTTTTGTACCTGCCATAAACTGTGCATCGCCAACTCCTTCTTCAAGACAAAGCCCCAACACAAAGTCTCCTGGAGGCACCCGCGCTCAAAACACTGGCACTAACTGGATCTGATCCTAGTAAGACGAGCTGCCATCAAAAACCTTCTCCACACTCACTCTTACCACAGCGCAGACTGCGACACGGACCACTCTCTGGTATGCTGCAAGATCAGACTGCAACCAAAGAAGTTCCACTGCTCAAAGAAACATGGGAACTCTCGCATTGACGTCAGCAAGATGTCTCAGCCAGACCTTGTAGAACAGTTCGCAGTGGCCTCTGAGAAAGAATTCGATGCACTGCAGCCCAGAGACTCTGCCACAGAAAGATGGGAAACGCTACGAGACATCATGCACCGCATTGCTATGGCCACCTTCAGGAAGAAAACCGTGAAGTCCCACGACTGGTTTGAGGCCAGATCATCAGAGACGACTCCCAGTATTGAGGCCAAGCGCCTTGCACTCACCGAGTACAAACGGTCACCTAGTGAGAAGAACCTGCAAATCCTCAGGGCCACCAGGAGTAAGGTTCAGCTTAACGTCAGGCGATGTGCAAATGAGTACTGGACAGAGCTCAGTGAAGGGATACAGAATGCTGCTGAAAGAGGCAACATCCGAGGGATGTATGATGGCATCAAGAAAGCACTGGGACCAACACAGGGCAAGACTGCCCCCCTAAAATCCTCCACTGGGGAAGTAATCAACGATCCTAGCCAGCAGATGGAGAGATGGGTGGAACACTACTCCGACCTCTGCTCCACAGAAAACATGGTGTCCAACTCAGCCCTCGATGCCATCAAGTGCATGCCGGTCATGGAAGAACTTGACGCAGAGCCAACTGAGGACGAACTCAGCATGGCCATTAACAGCCTGACATCAGGCAAGGCACCTGGCAGCGACGGAATTCCCCCAGACCTCATTAAACACTGCAAGACTACTCCTCTGCATCCTCTGCACACAGTCCTCTGTCAGTGCTGGAATGAGGGAGCTGTACCGCAGGACATGAGGGACGCCAAGATCATCACCCTGTACAAAAACAAGGGCGAAAGGAGCGACTGCAACAACTACAGAGGCATCTCGCTTCTCAGCATTGTAGGCAAAGTGTACGCCCGGGTCCTCCTAATTCGCCTGCAGAAACTGGCCAAACGCGTTTATGCGGAATCACAGTGCAGTTTCCGAGCAGAGAGATCCACGGTAGACATGATCTTCTCCCTTCGCCAAATCCAGGAGAAGTGCAGAGAGCAAAGGATGCCCCTGTATGTCGCATTCATTGACCTCACCAAGGTCTTTGACCCAGTTAGTAGAGACGGCCTTTTCAGGCTCTTCGAAAGATCAGATGCACCCCCCACCCCCCTCACCCCCAAACCTGCACAGCTTGTTTAAGTCCTTCCACTCCAACATGAAAGGAATGGTGCAGTTTAATGGTAACCTCTCCAGGCCCTTCGACGTACGCAGCAGTGTCAAACAAGGCTGTGTCCTCGCCCCCACCCTATTTGGAATCTTCTTTGCTCTTCTCCTGAGGCATGCGTTAAGCATAGCACAAGAAGGAATCTACCTGCGGACCAGATCAGATGGCAGGCTCTTCAATCTCGCCCGCCTCAGAGCAAGGACAAAAGTCTACGAAGCCCTCATCAGACATGCTCTTTGCCGACGATGCCGCAGTTGTGACCCACACCCAGCGGGACCTGCAGTCACTAATGGACCGCTTCTCCCAGGCCTGCAAAAATTTCGGTCTGACCATCAGTCTCAAGAAGACAAACGTCCTAGGCCAAGACACGTCGTCTCCACCAGCCATCACCATTGATGACTACGAGTTTGAAGCCATCCATCAATTCACTTACCTAGGGTCCACCATCACCGACAACCTCTCCCTTGACACCGAGATCGACAAGAGGATCGGGAAGGCAGCCACAACGCTAGCCTGCCTCACACAAAGAGTGTGGACAAATCCCAAGCTGACCACGAAGACAAATATGGCTGTATACAACGCCTGCGTCCTCAGCACCTTGCTGTATGGCAGTGAGGCGTGGACCACACATGCTCGTCAGGAGAAAAGACTCAATACCTTCCACCTGAGAAGCCTACGGCGCATACTCGGCATTTCCTGGCAAGACAAGGTGACAAACACTGAAGTCCTGACACGCGCTGGCCTCCCGACCATGTATACCATGCTGAGACAGCGTCGGCTGCGCTGGCTGGGCCACGTTCGCCGCATGGAAGATGGTCGCATCCCAAAAGACATCCTTTATGGAAAGCTCGCCAAGGGGTAGAGAAGCATCGGCCGCCCACAGCTGAGATACAAAGACGTTTGCAAACGTGACATGAAGGCGCTTGAGATCAACACCGAGTCCTGGGAGGACTTTGCAGATGACCGCAACAGATGGAGAAGCACTCTCAAGAATCAGCTACGGATTGGTGAGGACAGACTGCCAGTTGCTGCAGCAGAAAAGCGAGCTCCCAGAAAAGGGACGGCAGCCAACAGACCAGCATCAGCTTACATATGTCACCGCTGCGACAGAGGCTGTTTCTCTCGCATCGGTCTCTTCAGTCACAGGCGAAGCTGCTTGGTCCAAGCAGACAGCCCAGTTAGACATTTAGTCGGATATACTCTATCCATGGTCAGCCATGACCGAAGGAGGCCTTTTAGTATATATATATATATATATATATATATATATAGAGAGAGAGAGAGAGAGAGAGAGAGAGAGATACAGATACACAGAGATAGAGAGAAATAGACAAGAATAGAGAGAATGTATGAGAGAGAAAATGAGGGAGAGAACAAGAGAAAGAGACAGAGACAGAAATAGTGAAAGAGACAGAGACAGAGAGAAATAGTGAAAGAGACGGAGGCAGACAGACAAGACAGGCAGGCATGTAGATAGATAAAAAAAATATTTAAAAAGATGTACACAGAGAGAAACAGATTGAGAGACCTACAAGAAAGAGAGATAGAGAGCTAGAGAGAGAGAGGAGGAGAGAAAAAGAGAAATAGAGAGAGGGAGAAAGAAAGGGGAGGAGGAAGAGGAAGAGAGAAGGAAAGACGTACAGATAGATATAGAGATAGAGAAAGAAAGTGGGGGAGAGTGAGAGGAGGAGTGAGAGAGAAAGAGACAGAGAGACCGGGAGAGAAAGTCGCAGAGAGAGTGAGAGACATAGACAAAGAGAGAGAGAGAGAGAGAGAGAGAGAGAGAGAGTTTTCAATGTCACAGTGTCTCAGTTCCAGCCACAAGCATTCATCTTGTGTAAGGTCGGTCCATCACCACCAATCAATCACACGTCCCCAATGACCACAAGACCTGTGACCAAAAGACCCTGCCTGCCAGCCAAACTTCTACACACACACACACACACACACCGCCTCGCTCCGCGTCAGTGTCCACTGGAGGAACTAAGCTGTCTCTGGATGACCGTGGGGTGGTCCTGACTGGAGGGAGTCCCGCTACTTGAAGGGGCACCGCCGCTGGAGCAGGACAGAGTCCGAGCGACGACGGCATGTCTGTTTCCACCCTCACCCTCCTCCCCTCCTTCCCCCTTCCCACCACCCTCCCTGTTCATGCGGATACCCCCGACGACGTCCCTGCTGCTGCTGCTGACGTCGTCCTCACGGGAATCGAACACTCCACTTGTCAAGCCCACGCTGTGGTGTTGGTGGTTGTGGTCCACGCCCTCTCTTGCCTGAGGGGCGTGAGGGGGTCCCGGGGGCGTGTCCTCTTCTCCTCCCCCGCGCGAGGATGGCAGGGGTTTGGCCAGGTGATCCTCGTCCTTGGGGCGGTGGTCTTCGGGGTCCGCGTCGTTGTTGTCGTTGTTCATGTGGTCTTCAGGACCTGGTGACGTCCGACCTGACTGGTGGGGCGGTCTTTCCGGGGTGGACATCCGCGAAGAGTCCGTGCTCACCTTGGACGAGTACCCGTGGTCGTCCGCCTCGCTGACGTAGCTGGGGATGTTGATGCTGGCGGCGGCGGCGGCGGCTGACGTCACTCCTCCCCGGCCGCGCCCGCTCTGACGCCGGTATGGCACGATGATGTCACTGGCCGCCGCCGGGGGTGACTCGGTGACGTCATGGGAGGAAGGAGGGTGAGGGCAAGAGGAAGAGGAGGAGGAAGAGGAGGAAGGCAGGCAGAAGTTGTTGGCCTGGTTGTTGTCCCCCTCCCAGAAGACGAAGCGCAGATGCTCGTTCTGTTGATCCGTCGAAGACCCGTTGCAGAGAGAGTTGCTGCGACCGTCGATTTGTGAGGAGGCCTGCTGGATGCAGTCCTGACCCTTGCTGCTGCCGCCGCCGCCACCCGTTGAGAAGGAGGAGGAGGAGGAGGGTGGTTTGGGGGTGATGATGGAGGAGGCGCTGTCCCTGGCCCCCCTTCCCTTCCCCCCCACCACCACCCCTCCCTCTCCCATCCTCTCCATCCTAATGCGGGCCCTGCACACCGAGCACAGGCTGCTGTTGCTGCTGCCGCCCTGACTCCGACTCCCACTCCGGCTGTTGCTGTCCCCTGACTGCCGTTGACCTTCCGTCAAGGACACCGCCTCGTTCTGCAGACCCACGAAATGGTTGCTTGGACACAGCTTTTGACGCACGTGCACATAGTTTTTGGGGCGACCTATGGCGTAGGGGTCGCGCAGCTGCATGCGAAAGTGCCGCGTCATGGGCTTGCGCCAGGCCCGCCGCGGGGGGTTCTGGGGTTCGTCGCACAGAAAGTTCTCCTGACACAGCTTGCTGATCCGGAGGAGGAGCGACTTGCGGAGGATGACGTAGATCCAGGGGTTGAGGGTCTGGTTGAGGCTGGCCAGTCGGACCGCCACCAGGCCGAACAAGGGGGCCTGGTTGTCTGGGGACTGCAGGCAGAACAGGATGTAGACCTGAAACACGCGCACATCACACCGCATGGTTGTCATCTCCATCCCTTCATGGCAATGTTCTGGAGGGTAAAGAAGGCATGATTCGTTGGGATCACCATTTTCAACCGCACTCATTTACATGTATGTACTCTATCTGAACATTTGTATGATTCTGTGTACACTCTCTGCGCAGGGTAATGGGTAATGGGTGTGGTGTGTGTGTGTGTTGGAGCTCATGTACGTTTATACGTATTTGACTGTGCTTTCATATCTGTGAAACTGCATGTTTGGTGCATATCTGTTATGCATGTGTGGGTGTATGTGTGAATGTGTGTCTTCGTGTTTTACATTTATTTGCTTATTTATCATCATTGTTGTCTTATTTATTTATTTATTATTATTATTATAATTATTACTACTACTACCTTTTTTATATTATAATTATTATTTATTTATTTATGTAAGCTTTTCTATTATTTATTCACCTTTTTTTTTCTCAAGGCTAAGCGCGTTGGGTTACGCTGCTGGTCAGGCATCTGCTTGGCAGATGTGGTGTAGCGTATATGGATTTGTCCGAACGCAGTGACGCCTCCTTGAGCTACTGAAACTGAAACTCTCTGCCTCTTTTACTGCCCCAATACATTGTTAGTGTCTCCATGCAGAAAAAAAGGGGGTGGGGCGGGGGGTGCGTGGGGGGGGGGGGATTTCTCTATTTCTTCTCTCTTCACCTGTAGCATTTGGTTGGCTCTTCAGGGCCCGGACAGTTGAGTTGTTGCGTAATGCATCTACCGTCTTACTTACTCTCTGCATTTTCGGGGGTGTGCAACCTTGGTATGGTCATGCTTTTTTTTTTTTTTTTTTTACCCATCGAATGCTGACATGAATTACAGTATCTTTGACATGTGTATTTGATCTTCTGGATACGTGTACACATGAAGGAGGATCAAGCACTTGCGTGTCTGCACATATGCTGACCTGGGAATCCGGAAAAAAATGTCCACCTTTAACCCACTAGGTACGCCAAAACTGAGGAAAGCAAAGACCCTGGAGTAACACACAGAAAAGACTATGGTGTAACATAAAGAAAAGACCATGGTGTAACATAAAGAAAAGACCATGGTGTAACATAAAGAAAAGATCACTGTGTATCGCAAATGGAAGACCAAAGTGTAACATAAAGAAAAGACCAAAGTGTAACATAAAGAAAAAACCATGGTGTAACATAAAGAAAAGACCATGGTGTAACATAAAGAAAAGATCACTGTGTATCGCAAATGGAAGACCAAAGTGTAACATAAAGAAAAGACCAAAGTGTAACATAAAGAAAAAAACATGGTGCAACATAAAGAAAAGACCATGGTGTAACATAAAGAAAAGATCAATGTGTATCGCAAATGGAAGACCAAAGTGTAACATAAAGAAAAAACATGGTGCAACATAAAGAAAAGACCATGGTGTAACATAAAGAAAAGATCACTGTGTATCGCAAATGGAAGACCAAAGTGTAACATAAAGAAAAGACCGAAGTGTAACAAAGAAAAGACCATGGTGTAACATAAAGAAAAAGTCACTGTGTATCGCAAATGGAAGACCAAAGTGTAACTATGACTGCGACTGTGACACATGACTGTGCAACTCGTAATGAATGTAACACCATGGTCAAGTTTGCCGACGATACCACTCTAGATGGGCTGATTACGAACAGTGATGAGTCAAAATATAGGGAAGAAGTACTAGAACTTGTCAGCTGGTGTGATCAAAACAACTTAGAACTCAACGTATCAAAAACCAAAGAATTAATTTTAGATTTCAGGAAGACCAGATCTGACCCCTCACCACTTGTCATTAAAGACAAGAAAGTAGAGATCATCAGCGAATTTAAATTTCTCGGACTGATCATTTCCAACGATTTGAAATGGGAGAAAAAATACGGAAAAATTGTTAAGAAAGCACAACAGCGCCTGTACTTTCTCGGTGCCTCAAAAAGTTCGGAATTAGAAAAGAGATCATGGCTGATTTCTACCGAGCAGTCATTGAAAGCGTGTTGACCTTCGCTATTACTGTTTGGTACGGAAACATTTCCAAGGCAGAAGTCGCAGCCCTGAACAGAATCGTAAAAACTGCCACCAAGATCACCGGGGCTGGTCTATCTTCTCTAGAAGACATTTATTATAAGCGACTACTCAAAAAAGCAAAATCAATCAGCCAGGATGAATCACATCCAGCTTCTGGGATTTTCGAGATGCTCGCCTCTGGTCGACGGTACAGAAGTATAAGGACGAAAACCAATCGCTTCGCCAACAGCTCCGCAAACCAGTCAATGCCTTGTCTCTCGAACAAATCCAGTCTGATAACTAGAATTGTGCAATCAACAACCATCTACCTGAAGATGTAGCCATCAGCTCTATGTAATATGCGGCTTCTGTTCAAACGTGTGTGTGTGTGTGTGTGTGTGTGTGTGTGTGAGTGTTTGTGTGTGTGTGTATGTGTGTGCGCGTGCGCGCACATGTGTGTGTGTGTGTGTGTTTGCAGTGCGTGCATGTATGAGTATGCACAAGTTTTTATATTGATAAATTATGCGCTTGTATGTATCCTAATTTCTGTATCTGTGTTTGTGTATGATTTTCGATTTGTGTTCGTACTCGTACATTGTTATGTACTACCCCCCCCCCCCCCCCCCCCCCCCATTCCTTGTGACCCCGGTACACTTGGTAATAAAGACATATTCTATTCTATTCTAACATAAAGAAAAAACCATGGTGTAACATAAAGAAAAGACCACGGTGTAACATAAAGAAATGATCACTGTGCACGGCAAATGGAAGACCAAAGTGTAACATAAAGAAAAGACCATGGTGTAACATAAAAAGTCCGACCGTAGTGTGACATAGAAAAAAGACCATGTTGTGACACAAAGGAAAGACCATGGCGTGACGTGAAGAAAACATCAAGGCGTAACACAAAGGAAATGTCATGTTTTAACGATGAGGAAGAGACTATGGCGTAACATGAAAAAGACAGTGATGTAGCATAAAGAAAAGATCATAGTGTAACACAAAAAGGACTGTGGTGTATAACATAAAGAAAAGACCATGGCGTAATATGAAGGATAGACACTGGTGTAAGACATGGACCATAGTGTAACACAAAGAAAAGACCAGGGTGTAACACGAAGAAAAAGACTATGGCGTAACACGAAGAAAAAGACCAGGACGTGGCAGAAAGAAAAGACTGCAGTATGATAAAAAAAAAAAAGAGAGAGAGAGAGAGAGAGAGAGAGAGAGAGAGAGAGAGAGAGAGAGAGAGAGACCAAAAAAGTGTATCACATGGGAAAAACAGCGGCGCAACACTCCCCCCCCCCCCGCCCCCCGCACTCCTCCCCCTGCCCCCTCCCCCCTCACCATGAGCGGCACCCAGCAGACAGAGAAGATGGTGGTGATGGCGAAAAGCAACCAGATCATCTGCAGCTCCACGTCGTGGTGATGACGTCGACGCACGTTCTGCGGCAGGGGAGGGGGCGGAAGAGGCGGTTGATGCCTCGCGTTCTCGCCCACAGCGTCCAGCAGCGTGCTGTTGACGCTGGCGTTGGACATCCTCCGGCGGGATCTGACCCTGCACAACGTGGTCATCACCAGCCCGTTGCACACCACCATCACCGCCACCACCAGCAGGTTGATGATGGCGAAAGCGTAGGCGTAGGCCATGTGGAGGGCCTCTGTGGCTCGGAAGTCCAGGAAGCACCAGGTCTCTGGGTACTGCAGCTTGAGGGCGCCCACGCCGAACAAGGGCAGAGCACCGAAGAGGAGCACAAAGCCCCAGAGCAGTGCCACCAGCACGCGCGCCGAGGTGGGCGTGCAGTACTTGGAGTAGAAGTAGTTGCACTTGAGGGCCAGGCTGCGCTCGATGGCCATGGCGCAGACGATGAAGGGCGTGGACAGGCCAAAGCACACCATGGCCAGCGCGTGGAAGCGGCAGAGGAAGGGCAGGGCGGGCATGTGGCGCTCGTTCAGGTAGGCGGCCAGCACGGGCGGCGAGGTCAGGCAGATGCCCACCAGGTCGTTCCAAGTGAGGGCCGCCACCAGCGTGTAGAACATCATGCTGCGGATCTCCGTCCGCGTCTTGTGTAGCACCATCAGGGCCAGTACGTTGCCCAACAGGCCTGGGACACAAAGGGTTATTCATAGTAACGGGAAAATACCGCGTTATCTATAGTGACTGGGGACAAAACAGGTTATTTATAGTGACAGGGAAACACTGGGTTATTTATAGTGACTGAGAATCAGTGGGTCATTCACAGTGACGGGGACTTAGCGGGGTGTCTATAGCAACGGGAAAATACCGGGTAATTTATAGTAACTGGGACATAGAGGTTTATTCATAGTTACCGGGACACAGCGGGTTATCACTAGTGACTAGGATACATGGGGTTATTTATAGTGACTGAATGGGACATAGCGGATAATTTATAGTGACTATGGACATAGCGGGTAATTCATAGTGAATGGAACACAGCGAGCTATTCACAATAACTGGGTCAAAGTGGATTATTCATAGAGACAGGGACACAGCGGGTTACCTATAGTGACAGGGACATAAAGAGTTATTTATAGTGACTGGGACACAGAGGGTTATTTAAAGTAACGGGGAAATACCAGGTTATTAATAGAAACTGGGACATAGCGGGTTATTTATAGTGACTGAGACATAAGGGGCTATTTATAGTAATTGGGACATAGAGGATTATTCATAGTTACTGGGACACAGCGGTTTATCATTGGTGACTGCGTTATAGCGGGTTATTTATAGTGACTGAGACATAAGGGGCTATTTATAGTAATTGGGACATAGAGGATTATTCATAGTTACTGGGACACAGCGGGTTATCATTAGTGACTGGGATATAGCGGGTTATTTATAGTGACTGACTGGAACATGGCCGGTTGTTTATAGTGACTGAATACAAATTTATACAAATACAAATTTACTTATATAATCTTATATTTTTCTCGGTCGCCGGTATTTTCTCCCCCTCCACTGGACCTTGAGTGGTGGTCTGGACGCTACTCACTCGGATGAGACGATAAACCGAGGTCCCGTGTGCAGAATGCACTTACCTCACGTAAAAGAACCCATGGCAACAAAAGGGTTGTCCCTGCAAAATATTCTAACTTGATTGTTGCTGTTACCTTTGAATGTTTATCATTTTCTTTATTTTAATTTTTTTTTATTTTCATTTTATTCATTTCTTCAATTGTTTTCATCCCTTTCCCTTCCCCTCACATTTCGCTCTCCCCACCTCCCACCCCCGCTTTTTTCAGGTCTAATTTTTTTTTTTTTTTTTTTTTGCTGCCCCATCATCTGCGCCGTTTCAGTGGCATTACTCCCACGCCGCTCATTTACATTCCCCCATACACGGCCAAACCCGGGTTCGTCCGTCGCAGTTCCAGCGTCGGCAGTCCACAGGGAACCATCGATGTTAGGTCGCCTGGAGGCCACACACCAGAGGAGACCCTGCACTGCTGCTGAGTCACTTCGGTGGTGTTCAGTGGTGCCTGTTCTGTTTTAACGTACTTAGGACACCACTTACTAAGCCCCCTACTAACGACAATAATGGCTTAGTCGCGGAGCCAGACTGAGTGAGCGTCTCTCCCAGAGTGGAGACCGCCACCACGTCCCTCAAACAACAGCCCCCCATGAATCCGCCGACACTGACGACATTGACAGGACTCACCCCAAGCACGGAAGTGGAGGGGCATCGAAACTGAGGTCACCATGAGAGCAGGGCATGAAAGGCCACAGACTATTTTGTTGTTTTTTTATATTGATGACGATGAAGGAGGAGGAGGATGACGATGATGATGACGATGTTGCTATAGAGGTCCATTTTGGTTTGGGACTGCGTGACAAGGCTGTACTCTACGCTTCCTGTCATAATGATATCCCGGCGTTAACCAGGCCCGAGAGATACAGACACTTGCAGTGTTGGTCAGGTAATTAGAGCAACACACCCAAAGACGCATCCCTGAAGTGGATGACACTCGACTGTGTGGTCCCAGTCTCCCCGTTTAAGCCCACAGCACACTCAACTCTGGGTAGGAGCCGGCCACGGGCCGAAAAACCCACCTCCGCTGGGATTCGAACCCGCGTCCTCCCAGCCGTCAGTCCGCGACGCTAACCACTTCGCCACGGCGGCTTTTTCAGGTCTAATATCACTTAATGAGGATAGACATTAACTGAAATTGAACATCTGAACAGATACAGAGCCAGACAGAGAAACAGACAGACAGACAGAAATACACACATATAGATAGACAGACAGATAGATGGATAGCTAGCTAGCTAGCTAGCTAGATAAAAATACACACAGACATCATACGCGCACAATTATCCACATACAGATTCTTGTATTCGATTATGATCCACATTCTTTTCTTTTGAGGATGTTTATGATTTCCCCCCTATGTCTCCATATCCTTGTGCGCAAAATCTATCGCACATTGTCGAATGACATTGCTTTACTTTTTGTCACAACAGATTTCTGTGTGTGTGAAAATGTGGGCTGCTCTCCCCGGGGACAGTGAAGACGTCATCATAGCGGTCTTTTCTTATTTCTTTCTTCTTCTTTTTTTCTTCTTTTTTTTATTTATTTATTTTTTTTAAATCTTTTTTTTCCTTTTATTGTTTGTTTTTTGTCTGCTAATGACCACGATTTTTGTCTCACAATGTATGAACATTTATGCAAATATTGTCAATAAAAACAACAACAACAACAAATGCACAGTCAGGGAAGCAGACATTGTTCAGCTCAGTTCTGTTTCTCCAAGAAGACATCGCTGCCTTCGGACAAATCCATATACGCTACAACACATCTGCTCAGCAGATGCATGGCCAGCATCGTAACCCACCGCTCTTAGTCAGGCCTTGAGGGAAAATGAGAGAAAGAAAATAAGTAAATATAAGATGCAAAAGTCAATAAATAGATGGGTAAGTTACATGAATGAATTGATAAAAACAGTAAGCAAACATTTAAATAATTAAATGAATAAATAAACCAAAAAAAAAAAAGTAATTAGAATGAATTATAAATCGATAGATAAATGACATGCATCATGATGATGATGATGCTAAAATAATAATAATAATAATAATAATAATAAGAAGAAGAAGAAGAAGAAGAAGAATGATATACTGTTATTGATAATACTGGCAATAATATCAGTAACAATATTGATGAAATAAACAAACAAACAAATGTATAAATGAATAAATACATACAGGAAGAACGAAAGAAAGAAAGAAAGAAAGAATCGTTACAGTGTGAGTGGCCCTGGGAAGAACAGGGTCATTTGACAGCTGGGCAACAAGCACTGTGTCCGACACAGTGTGTCCCCCCCCCCCCCCCCACCCCACCCTCCCCGTAGCGAAACAGCCGGCCAATGGAAACACACACAAATGAATGGTGTTTACCATCCTATCGCCAGTTCCCCGCACTGTGCGGGCCAACAACTGCTGAACAAGATAAGGCAGTGCTGGATTAGTGTGTCCGCTCCATTCATCTCTAGTTAGGTCGTTTGTTTGTTTGTTTGCTTGTTCGCCGATTCATTCGTTCATGAATGTTGTCGTTCGTTTCTCAGGTCATCCTTTCATTCAAATGTTTTGCGATCTAACTGATTCTTTGCTTTACTGATCGGTTGAAGTCTTGTTTGTTTGTTCGATCAGTAGATTGAAATCGAAACCGGATCTTCCCTCTCTGCCTGCCTGTCTGTCTGTCTCTCTCTCTCAAATATGTATCATATAATATATAAAATTATATATATATAATTCCTTTTTTTTCTTCTTTTTTTCTTTACCAATGGATACCAAGCAAACAGTATTCAGAATAATTATGAAACATATACATATTGAGGATGGAAAACAGAATGATAAGTGATCGTATAAATGAGTAAATAAGTAAAGCAAATAAGTAAATAAATAAATAAACGAACCTAACTCACCTGCCAGAAACATGACGATGGGCGACACGATGCTGGCCCCTGTCGCCGGCTCTGTACTGTTTGACGTCACATTGCCCGTGACGTCAGAGATGGTGTCATCAGGTAAGGAAGACACCGCCGCCATGTTCGTAAACGTTAGCTTCGCCTGTTTTGAAAACAACAACAACAACAACAACAAAAAGTGCTGCCAGCCAGCTGCTGTTACAGAATTGATGGTAGAGGTACCGGTGGGTTTTGTTGTGATATGTTTTTGATGATAAATTCAAGTCGAGGGATAATTGTTTTGGTGATCATTAATCATGAATTAGTTTGTTTGTTTGTTTGTTTTTTGGGGGGCGGAGGGTGTTTTGTTTATCATTGTTGTTTTTTCCTGATATCTTAAAGTAACAGTAGTACTAACAACAACGGTTGTAGTAGTAGTAACAGTAGTAGCATCAACAACAACAACGGCAGTAGTCGTAATAGTAGCGTTGATGTCGTTATTGTTGTTGTTAATGTCGCTGCAATATTGTTGTTCTTACTGTTGTTAATATCTTTTAGTTTCACGAGCAGTTGGCGGGTGGTAAAACGTCGCAAAGTTTCTTGTGGGCGGTTTCTGTGTTCGTACGTGGCCTGTTCTGTTATCCTTGTCAGCAGTTCAGTACTGGTAGGGTAGACATTCAGGGTTTACGCCCAGACTGTATGTTTGTTAGGCCAACAGCTGGTGTTCTGACAAGGTGTGTGGAGTTGTAGTGTGGCGTGTATCACAGAGTCTTCACGTTAAGTACCTCGATGCCTTGACGGACCAGATTCTTCGTTGTCCTGAAACATACACACAAGATAAATGGCAATTAGCTGATTATGACATGGCTGTTAGATACACGTATTTCTTCCTTTGTCTGACTGCCTGTCTGTCTCTCTATCTATCATGTCTCTCTCTCTCTCTCTCTCCCTCCTTCCTCCCCCTTCTAGCTCTCATTCTCTTTTCTCTCTCTCTCTCCCCTCCTCTCTCTCTGTGTCTGTGTCTCTCTCTCTCAATGCCCCCGCCCTCTCTCTATTAATTTCTCCTCTTAGAGATGATAAGGTATTCTGTACTCTCGCTGTATATATCTGTGTATAAATCACAATCAGGAAAACAACAACAACAACAACAAAAAGAGCAAAAATCAGTTCAAAGGAGAGAGAGAGAGAGAGAGAGAGAGAGAGAGAGAGAGAGAGAGAGAGAGAACAACAACAACAACAAACTTTCAGACATCATTTCAAAGTACACGAACACAGAAAGATATCATCAGTTACAGAAATATCATGGGAAAAACCCAGAAACGGAACAGAACTTTCAAAGAAAACAAAGGAGGTGCAGAGGGAGGGAGGTGGGGGGGAGGGGGGGGTGGGGGAGAAGAACAAAAAAAAAAAAGAAGAGACAAAAAAACGAAGAAAAGAAGACAGGAACATTTGAAATAAAGAAAGAGACACAAGACAGACAACGAAGAAGCAAAGACACACAGGGATCTCTTTCGCCAACCAGAAAGACACACACCCCTTCACCATCCGGTCTGACAAAACCCATCCTCAGAGCTATCGCGGAACCTTGCTTCACAGATGAGAGACCTTTTCCCAGGAAGTCATAATCAGGACACACAGAGCACACACTGTGCCCAAGAAACACTTTCATCAACATGTATATACATGCTTCTTTGAGCAAGTGCTGATTCAGATCTAGAGGGGTTCCGTTCCGTAATTTAAAATAGAAATTATATCCGCGCACTGTGTATCTTGTCTCTTGTCTGTCTGACTCTCTCTCTTTAACCAGAAAAGGTAAGTACTTTGTCTCTGTCTGTCTGCCTTTCTGTCACTCTCTCTCTCTCTCTCTCTCTCTATATATATATATATATATATATATATCCTCTCTCTCTTTTTCTCTCTTGCTATCTTCTTTGACTGTCAGTGTCAGCGTTCGTTCATTCGTGTTGCTTGTGTGTGTGTGTGTGTGTGTGTGTGTGTGTGTGTGTGTGTGTGTGTGTGCGTGCGTGCGTGCGAACTGGCGCAAGTAACACAGACCAATGTACCCCCACACACACACCGCATATTCATACAGATAATGCTGACCAACAGAAAAAAAAGGGAGGCAGAAAAAACAAAACAAAAAAAGAAAAAAACAACTAAAGAAAAAAGCAAGTGGACAGAAACGGGTCAACAAATAGGACACATAAAAACAGACAGAGAGACAGACAGACAGACAGCAGTTGTTGCAAACTGGATACCCCCCCCCCCACCCCCCACCCCCAAACAGCGCACCACCTTTCTCCGCCATGGCCGAGGTTTTCAATGAAGGCATACAGACTAATTGAATCCGGACCTCCCCGTTCACCACATGAAAGCAAACTAAACAGGCAGCTCAGGTCAACAGGGGCCAAGGTCACTGACACCGGCCACTCAGTATGAAGAGAAGGGAGGTGGGGTGGGGTGGGGTGGGGAAGGGGAACAGGGGGTCACAAATTGGTGAGCGGAAGAATGGGTTCAGATGATCATCATCATCTGCCATTACAGTGTCCACAATGAGGGTCTGGGGTTTGAATGCCCGCTCTCGCCTTTTCTCCCAAGTTTGACTGGAAAAATCAGTTCGATCGTCTATAACTCAATCGGATGACGGAGACGATAAACCGAAGTCTCGTGTGCAGCACGCACATGGCACACTTAAAAAAAAAAAACACACCCCAAAAACCCACAAAAAACTATGGCGACAAAGGATGTATGACCTCTTGCAAACCTCTGCACGAGAAATCCTCTTTGACGGGCGCAACAGCCGAGTGGTTAAAGCGTTGGACTGTCAATCTGAGGGTCCCGGGTTCGAATCACGGTGACGGCGCCTGGTGGGTAAAGGGTGGAGATTTTTACGATCTCCCAGGTCAACATATGTGCAGACCTGCTAGTGCCTGAACCCCCTTCGTGTGTATATGCAAGCAGAAGATCAAATACGCACGTTAAAAATCCTGTAATCCATGTCAGTGTTCGGTGGGTTATGGAAACAAGAACATACCCAGCATGCACACCCCCGAAAACGGAGTATGGCTGCCTACATGGCGGGGGCTAAAAACGGTCATACACGTAAAAGCCCACTCGTGTGCATACGAGTGAACGCAGAAGAAGAAGAAGAAGAAATCCTCTTTGATAAATACACACAAACATATACACTGCATACACTCAAGGCCCGAAGAGTAGTTCAGTTCAGTTCAGTCCCGTTATTCAGAAAGCGTCACATGTGTTCGGACGAATCCGTATACACTACATATACACCACATCTGCTAAGCAGGTGCCTGACCAGCAGCGTAACCCAACGCGCTTGGTCGTGGCTCGAGGGAAGCGGAAATTATGAATGTCATGAAATTAATAGATACTTAAGAAAAAAAAGAATCAAAACAAAACTAAAATAAGATTTTTTTTTCTTTAAAGTAAGCAAACAGATAAAAGAAATAGAAGGAAATGTAAAGAAATGAAAAAAGAATAGCAAACAGTGCGTTGGGGGTTATGTTGCATGCTGCTCTGGCATCTTGCTAGCAGATATGGTGTAGCGTTATCATCATGGAATTGTCCGAACGCAGTGACGCCTCTTTGAGAAAACAAACTGAAACTGATAATTATGAGGAGTGGCGAAGGAGAGGAAGGGCTAGGGGAGTGGGGGGGGGGGGGGGGGGGGGAGGGGAGGGGGGTTGGGGCAGGAGCTTCTTCAAAGAAATGACCCCTTCCCTGATCAGTCAAACGTAGTCCATGGTTTAAAGGTCTTCCAGCAGGCTGGAACTTCCCGAAGGAGATAGAGCAGTGGGAAAGGCCAGGGGGAGAGGGGAGGGGGGCCTTGGGGAGGGGGGTGGGGGGGGGGTCAGTGGGGGTGGTAGGGGGAGAGTCCTGCCTGATGATGTGAGAAGGAGAGAGAGGTTAGAGGTGGGATAGATGAAAGAGAAAGTGGGGGTGAGGAAGCTTGAGAGGGGGGGGGGGGGAGCGGGGTCTACAGAGAGGAGTGTGTGTGTGTGGGGGTGGGGGGGGGGGGGGGGGGGGGGGCGGGAGGGGGGGCGGGCTGCAACAAAGAAGACTGTATGAAGCTACATAGACTGCAGCTTCAAAGTACCGCACCGAGATTCAGTTAATGAATACAGATATCAAGTTTCCGACAAAAAAAACAAACCAAAACAAACAAACAAAAACCCGGGAGGTTCTGGTTAATCAAATAAGTTTACCAGTTCGTGTGATATACCTTGTGAATACACAAACTGTCTTCTGGCCTGCGATCAGATTTGTAGGGGGAAAAAAAACAACCTCACACGCTTGCTATGACGTACCGCATGGTAACTGACGGCTATCAATCAGTGAAGTTCAAAGAGACAACACAGAGAAAGAGAGATAGAGAGAGAAGATGAAGGGTGAGAGAGAAAGTATTTTCATTGTAACGTGACGTGGGGTGGGGGGTTAGGGTGATGAATAAATTACAAAAGCACCAAGAAGTCAGTGTTCCATGGAGTGCATGCAACTGAGGTAAAAAAAAAAAAAAAATAGAGAAAGAAATTGAAATGAAAATAAAAACTAAAAAGCACCGAAAGCAACTGGATCAAACCACAATACTAATAGCAGCAAACATAACAACAACAACAATAATAATAATATAATAATAGTAATGATAATACCCAACCCGAAAACGGAGTATGGCTGCCTACATGGCGGGGTAAAAACGGTCATACACGTAAAAGCCCACTCGTGTATGCGAGTGAACGTGGGAGTCGCAGCCCATGACGAAAAAAAATGCGATAATGAAGATGATAATAATAATTATAATAATAATAGAAAAATAGTAAAAATAATTTTTTATAAAAAAAGAAAAGAAAAATAACCAAACGAAAAAGAAGAAAGTGCACTTATACAGCGCAGAGCCTGCGGCCCTAAGCACCATTTAACAATACATGTGGTACGGACAACGCACGGAAATATACTCATTAAACACAAATGGAATCCCCATCTTTCCCCTCGGCAACAGAACGGGAAACAGGCTGCAGTGTTCCAGAAGTCCCCGTTACAGTAAACCGTGCGTTCCGGACCAGCAGCCAACAACTGATTCCCCCCCCCCCCCCCCATCCAACCCACACCTGCCCCACTCATACCCCTCTGCCCCCATCTGAACCTGCACCCCCCTCCCCCCTCCGCCCCTCCCCGGGCCAGTTGTGATGGCCAGAATCGGCCAGTAAATTACATCAGGCAGATGGTTCATCGATTCAAACTTCACTTCAGGATTCCACATTCACATGTCTGACTGGCTTGTCTGAGAATAAGAGATTGAGAGAGGGAGGGAGGGAGGGAGAGAAAGAGAGGGAGGGAGGGAGAGCGAGCGAGCATACATTTGGGTATCTTTCTGTTTATAGTTATTACTGAACATCAAATAGAAAGAAAAAAAAAAAAAGAGACAGATTAAGCACAACATTCATATCGACACAAACAAATGATTTCCTAAATCCCTTCCTTTTTGTATCTCTCTCTCTCTCTCTCTCTCTCTCTCTCGTGTGTGTGTGTGTGTGTGTGTGTGTGTGTGTGTGTTACTCGTTTCCGTTTCGTACAAATGTGAGCGATGTTGTGTCTCTCAGTTTGACGCTGTGTTATACTTGTACATTATGCATGTATTAAATATAACAACATTTATATGCGTATACGTTTGTGTGTCTCTTAGAACAACGGCAGATGTGGTAGTCGGCCAAAGTGCTAATATCTTCACCGTTGGAAAATAAAGATTCTCTCTCTCTCTCTCTCTCTCTCTCTCTCTCTCTCCCCCTCTCTCTCAGGTCAGTCAGAGACTGTATATTTTCTCTTGGTTTCCAGGATGCTTGGTCAGGTGATATCACAAACGAAGCTGGTTTTCTACGTAGGGTGAAACAAAAACTTACTGAAAATGTTAGACAAGAATGGCTTTTGAAAGTGCAGACCAGCGAACGTTTCTCAACATATCAACTTTTCAAAACTGTTCATCAGTCTGAGACATACATGGCATTACAATAATAAAAAATAAAAAAATAAAAAAAAATTAAAAAAAAAGATTAGAGACTGATTAGAATTCGTTTTGGA
>NC_134895.1:12322416-12332416 GCF_041734735.1 Babylonia areolata
CCTCAAGCCCGCATCATTGTCAGCAAAGTACCTCCAGTAAAACACCCAGAACTGGAAATCAAACGACAGCTATTTAATGCTGCCATTTCCAACGACCTATTTGAATTAAAGGGCGTGTCGCTGGTCTCTCACGACAGTCTCCACGCCATCAACCTCCAGGACAGCATCCACCCCACGAGAAGAGGCTCCAGCATTCTTTTTAATATATTCAACCGATGTTGGGACACTGACGTTCTCCCTAAAATATGGAAGGAGTCAATAATAGTCCCAATCCACAAACAAGGCAAACCAAAAACACATATTGGCAGTTACAGACCTATAACATTCACTTCTCATATCTGTAAGTTGCTAGAAAAAAATAATGTTAAACAGACTCGTCTACTACTGTGAAATGAATAATGTCATCCCTGTAAATCAAGCAGGTTATAAAAAAAAAAAGAAGATCCACAATTGATCATTTAGTGAAATTAACCACTCAGGTTAAGCACCAATTTGCGAGACGAAAATGTTTGCTTGCAACTTTTTTCGACATCACTAAAACCTGTGACCAAGTGTGGCATTCACGTCTAATGTTAAAACTGAACAAGATTGGATTATCGGGACATTATGTATAACTTTATAAAAGACTTCTTAGAAAACAGAAAAATTCAGACTAAAATAGGGAACACGTATTCATCCACACGAACATTGCAGACAGGTATTCCTCGGGGCTCTGTAATTGCTCCAATATTGTTCAACATTCTAATGAATGATCTGCCACAAAAAAAAAAAACAACAACAAAGAATGTTGTAATGGTTCAATACAATGACGATATATGCATGTGGATGAAAGTTAATCAAAAAGAATACACCCGCACGATATATGAATTACACAAAAAAGCCATATCAAAATGAATTAAAAACAGTAGCAAATTATATGAGCGAGAATGGTCTGCAAATATCAACTGAAAAAACACACTTGATGCTTTTAGATAATAGATCAAGTCCAGCAACATTGCCTTCCTTTAAAATTTACGATAACACCCTGGACTATAAAAAAGTAGTTAAATTCCTTGGAGTGCACCTTACATCAAAATTAACTTGGAATCATCATATCGATTACATTTTAACAAAGACCAGGAAAACATTAAAATTCTTAAAAATAGTATGCAAACAACCATGGAGCCAGGACATATTCACTCTACTACACCTTTGCACATCACTTGTTCAGTCAAAACTTATACATGCACAAGAAGTATACTTCAGTGTACCGAAATATTTATTGAAAAAAATAAATTAAAGCATTGAGTGCAGAGCATATAAACTGACACTTGGCTTACCAGTCCATGCTTCCAGTAAGAAAATGTACAGTGCAGCGGGAGTATTACCATTAGAGGATCAAAGGGAACTTGCGTTTGTCTTGATAAAGTTTAACTGGTGAAAATTATTCGGACTCAGAAATAACTCTAAACTCCGATCGCGATTTTCCAAAGAGAGCAAGATCTATATCCTCTCATACCACACTGGGAACATACACGTCAAATATTTTAACAAATTCCGGCGTGAATAAAACCCCACAGTTTGCTAAAAGGTCTGTGGTATCACCAACACCTTTATAGGAACTCCAAAGAGCGCAATTTGATATCGATCACACTGATCGACAACGTAAATTTACTTACATCACATGTACAAATTCATTTGGAAGAGAAATACCTTAATCATCTAAAGATATTTACAGACGGCTCTGTTGTAAATGGTAAAGCTGGTGCTGCTTTCGTTATTCCAGACCTTAACTTTCAAAACTTATTTCATCTGAGAGAAAATAAGTCCATCTTCACAGCTGAACTCATAGCAATTCTAATGGCGTTAAATTTCATGATATCCTTTCCGGCTGAAAATTATATTTCAGATTCTATTTTGTGTTGATTCTAAATCAGTTCTTCACGCTATTGAACTTATAAAGAAACGGTTAGGTATGACCTCATTACTGAAATCAACCATTTGATTCACGAACTCTTACTAAGAGGCTCTTACATAACCTTTTGCTGGATTCTTTCTCATTGCGGTTTTTACTACAATGAAAAAGTTGACATTTTGGCTAAAAAAAGGAGCCAGAAGTTTCATGAAGGAGTTAGATTTAAATATTTCGCTTTCACTACAGGAATGTTACACCATGGTAGAAAAAGTCCAATGGTCAAAATTTCAGCTTGAAAAAAAAAAGAAAAAAAAAGAAAAAGAAAAACACCGGTAACTCAGAGTTACAGAAGAATTTATAGAAAATGTATGGTTTCATGGGAAAACATTTACCGAAATGATTTTCATAAGAGGCAAATCATTTCTCTGCGGATGGAAAATGAATTCTTCTAAGACCAAATATGTCAGTAATGTTTTTTGCATCTGTGGTGCTCACATAACAGCCAATCATATACTAATTTGCGATATGTTAAAATCTCACATCCCTGAACTGAAATCATCTTCAATGTTGACAATCTTCAGCAGTCCATTGCTAATGTATGACTTTTTCAACTCCTTGTTAAATAGTCCTGTTGGTTCGCTACTATAGTTTGTTAGTTTTTCATTAGAAATATGTTATATTGCTAAGATTTAAAACAACAACAACAAATCTTTAATCATTTTCTATATGTAACACACGCACGCACGCACGCGCGCGCACACACACACACACAAACATGCGCGCGCGCACGCTCGCATACACACTTTCACTTACTCGCATGCGTCCACAGTAATTTCTCTCCTCTCCCCTCCCTTCCCCCGATTTTTTTTTTTCCTACCCTCGTCTAATATCACTTACAGTGAAAAGACGTGAAACGAAAGAACGAACACACACACACACACACACACACACACACACACACACACACACACCCCATCCCCCCGCCCCAACCACCCCGCCCCTCCCCCCCCCACTCCCCCACCTCACACACACACACAGAGATACAGCACCGGTATTGATGCAAACAGCGTCCACAGGGCCGGTGTGGGCGGGTAACACTAACGCTGTGTGTTTGTCGATGACATGTTACCCAGAGCTCTGGGGACCCAATGCACTCTTCCGCTTGTGGTTGATGGGAGGCTGATTCGAGGTGTGTCGCTTGATGCGACTCAGATTAATCTAAAGACTCAGACTCAGAGCCAGACCCAGACCCATTTTACTTGTCGTAAAACCTATCGAAGGAATCACGGACACTAAAGAAGTTTCATGAAGCCAATAATTATTAGAACAAAATTCGTAGACACTAAAGCAAATAACATGTGAAATAACAAATCAACTAAAACGAAAATCTGCGAAGTACAATCACTCAATCTAATCAGATTAATGTATCCATATATGAAGAATACAAGGAAAATTGGCTTATACACAAATAAACATTTGTGCAGAAGAATCTTGCAGAAGAAATCCGCTATCAACCTAACTGCCAGCATTGGAACATTCATATGTGGAGAGAATCTGAGCGCGCTGGTTCGAATCACGGCTCAGCCACCGATATTTTCTCCCCCTCCACTAGACCTTGAGTGGTGGTCTGGGCGCTAGTCATTCGGATGAGACGATAAACCGAAGTTCCGTGTGCAGCATGCACTTAGCACACGTGAAAGACCCCACGGCAACAAAAGGGTTGTTACTGGCAAAATTCTGTAGAAAATCCTCTTCGATAGAAAAAAACAAATAAAACTGCACGCAGGAAAAAATACAAAAAAATGGGTGGCGCTGTAGTGTAGCGACGCGCTCTCCCTGGGGAGAGCAGTCCGAATTTCACACAGAGAAATCTGTTGCGATAAAAAAAAAAAAAAAAAAGCAATACAAACACAATGCAAATACAGATATCGTTTCAGTTGGGTCTCTAAAGCTCGATAGCAAGAGATAATTTGGGATCTGGAGGGGTGTTGCGATGTCAGCGCCTTACGTAAGACAACTGCTTTGAAAACAGGAAATGAAACTGTAAACAGTCACAAGGAGACGTAACCTCCGACAGGAATACATACATCCGGCGGATTATTTTGTGGTGAAGGGATGATTCAGGGTGAGTTGTTTGAAAGGTAGATACACAGGTTGACGGACAGGGACAAGAGACACTTTAATCTTTTGATTTATTTTCTGAGGGTCATAAAAAAAGCTAACAAAGCTCTAAGATTTCACAAGAGACACTTTAATCTTTTGATTTATTTTCTGAGGGTCATAAAAAAGCTAACAAAGCTCTAAGATTTCACAAGAGACACTTTAATCTTTTGATTTATTTTCTGAGGGTCATAAAAAAAGCTAACAAAGCTCTAAGATTTCATGTAGTTCCCGAAAAAGGAGAAATGAAAATGAATAGGAATAGAATAACAAAGGGGGAAAATAGTCAGAAGGAAAAAAAATATATTAAAAAAGACCAGGAAAAACACAGATGGAAGAAAACCATCCAGTTCCTATCAAAACATGATACACAACATAAACCATAGATACCTGAAGAGAGAGACAGACAGACAAAGAGACAGACAGGGACAGACGGCATATACTGACAGAGAGAGGAAAAAGAAAGACAGTTATAGATTCAAAAAACACTCACACACAAGAGAGACAGAGACAGAGAGAGACAAAGAGGAGAAAAAAAAATATTTCTCGAACCCTTCACAGATTCCCCCAGAGAACCAACCACTTACTCATAGTGCCACCTTGCCACACACAGCCAGTTCACAGCTATACCCACCCACCACACTCCCTGCTCCCCCCCCCACCCCCATGGAGTCTGCAAACAGTATCACTCTCGCTGAGCATCAACATCCACCTTCCATTTACGGCCCCACACTTTCACTCTGGTGGCCCATGGACACTTTCCGGTCTGTGCGGGCATCAGTTGACTCAGCGTGCTGTGGCTCATTGACTTTGAGTCAGTGCTTGAAGAGGAAGGGGGGCGGGGTCAGGACTGGAGACCTTGATACAGACCAGCACTCCTTTGTTTCACAAACAAACCGACGTGCTGTGGGCCTGAGAGAGCCAGTACAGGGGGCTTTTGGACGTCTGGTTACCTTGTGTTTTCATACACTTCAGCATGTGTGATGCGGTGTGGGTGGGGAGGAAAGAGTTATTAGCTGCGTCAATACATTTCCATCCATAGTGCCATTATGACCCGTCTCTTTCTTTCTGCATCTGTCTCTCTCATTCTGTCTGTCTGTGCCCCCCACCCTCTCTCTCTCTACCTATCTATCTGCTGCTGGTCTCTCTCAGTCTGTCTGATTGTCTGTCTGTCTGTCTCTCTCTCTCACTTTCTCTCTCTCTCTCTCTCCCCTTTGAGATAGGCAGACTGAGAGAGAGAGAGAGTGAAAGAGACAGACAAAGAGAGCAACAGATTGAGAGAGACAGGGACAGAGACAGAGGACAGACACTGGCAGAGAGACAGACAGACAGACACAGAGAGAGAGCTATGGATAATAGATTTTAAAAAGAAAGAAAAACAAAAGAAAATCATTTCTCAAACCCTTGACAGCAAAACCACTTACTCATTGCACCACTTCCCACACACAGCCAGTTCACAGCTATACCCACCCACCACACTCCCTGCTCCCCCCACCCCCACCTCCCACCCCCATAGGAACAAACATGGAGTCTGCAAACAGTATCACTCACGCTGAGCATCAATATCCACCTTCCATTTACGGCCCCACACTTTCACTCTGGTGGCCCATGGACACTTTCCGGTCTGTGCAGGCATCAGTTGACTCAGCGTGCTGTGGCTCATTGACTTTGAGTCAGTGCTTGAAGAGGAAGGGGGGCGGGGTCAGGACTGGAGACCTTGATACAGACCAGCACTCCTTTGTTTCACAAACAAACCGACGTGCTGTGGGCCTGAGAGAGCCAGTACAGGGGGCTTTTGGACGCCTGGTTACCTTGTGTTTTCATACACTTCAGCATGTGTGATGCGGTGTGGGTGGGGAGGAAAGAGTTATTAGCTGCGTCAATACATTTCCATCGATAGTGCCATTATGACCCGTCTCTTTCTCTCTGTATCTGTCTCTCTCATTCTGTCTTTCTGTGTCCCTCTCTCTCTCTCTCTCTCTCTCTCTCTCTCTCTCTCTCTCTCTCTCTCTCTCTATCTATCTATCTATCTGCTGCTGGTCTCTCTCAGTCTCTCTGTTTGTCTGTCTGTCTCTCTCTCTCTCTCTCTCTCTCTCTCTCTCTCTCTCTCTCTCTCCCCCCCCTTTCTATCTCTCCCCTTTGAGATAGGAAGATTGAGAGAGAGTGAAAGAGACAGACAAACAGAGCAACAGATTGAGAGAGACAGGGACAGAGACTGAGGACAGACACTGGCAGAGAGAGAGAGACAGACAGACAGACAGAGAGAGAGCTATGGATAATAGATTTTAAAAAGAAAGAAAAACAAAAGAAAATCATTTCTCAAACCCTTGACAGCAAAACCACTTACTCATTGCACCACTTCCCACACACAGCCAGTTCACAGCTATACCCACCCACCACACTCCCTGCTCCCCCCCCCCCCCCCCCCCCCCCCCACCCCCCACCCCCATAGGAACAAACATGGAGTCTGCAAACAGTATCACTCTCGCTGAGCATCAACATCCACCTTCCATTTACGGCCCTGCCCCTCACTTTCACCCTGGTGACCCATGGACACTTTCCGGTCTGTGCGGGCATCAGTTGACTCAGCGTGCTGTGGCTCATTGACTTTGAGTCAGCGCCTGAAGAACGATTAGAGAGGGGGGAGGAGGGGTAGGGGTCAGGATTAGAGACCTTGGTACAGACCAGCACTCCTTTGTTTTACAAACAAAACCAACGTGCTGTGGGCCTGAGAGAGCCAGTACTGGGGGCTTTTGGACGCCTGGTTACCTTGTGTTTTCATACACGTCAGTGTGCGTGATGTGGTGTGGTGTGGTGTGGTGTGGGTGGGGAGGAAATAGTTTTGAGCTGTTTCGATACGTTCCCATCGATAGTGCCATTATGGCTCATTTCTCTCTCTCTCTCTCTCTCTCTCTCTCTCTCTCTCTCTCTCTCTCTCTCTCTCTCTCTCTCTGTGTCTCTGTCTCTATATCTCTATATTTCTCTCCCTGTGTGTCTTTCTCTCTTTCTGTGTCTTTCTGTGTCTATTTGTGTCTGTCTCTGACTTTGTTTGCCTGTCTGTCACTCTCCCTATCTCTATCTCTCTCTCCCGGGCGGAGGGGGTGGGGGTGGGGGGTGGGGGGCATTTAAAAAAAAAAAATTTATTAATCATTATCTGGACCTATGTTAATTTTCTTTTTTTATATACTCTCCCTTTCTCTCTCTCTTTCCCTTTCTACCTCTCCCCTTTGAGATAGGAAGATTGAGAGAGAGTGAAAGAGACAGACAAAGAGAGCAACACACACAGAGAGAGAGAGACAGGGACAGATTTTTCTCCTCTTATTCTCCTCTATTTAGTGTTGTAAATGTCAAATTACCATTCATGTATCCATGACTATAATATGCATGCTGTACTGATATAATGATCCCCCCTTTGTTTATGTTAATGTTTCCCCTTCGAGGGCTGGATGAAACAAAAACATTACTTTGCTTACTCTATTACCCTCAGAAAATAAAATTAATTAAATTCAATTCTATTCCTAATCTCTCTCTCTCCCCCCTCTCTCTCTTTCTCTCCTTCTCTGTATCTCCTCCTCTCCCTCCCTCCCTCTCTCTCCCCTTCTCGCTCCTTCTCTCTCTCTTTCTTCCCACCCCTCTCTCCCTCCCTCCCCCTCTCTCTCCCTATCTCCCTCACTCTCCCTCCCCTTCTCGCTCCTTATCTCTCTCTTTCTCACCCTCTCCTCCTTCTCTCTCTATCGCCCACCCCTCTCTCTCTATCTCCCTCCCTTTCCCCCCCCCTCCCCCCTCACATCATCTCTCTCCCCATCTCTCTGTACTGCTTTCCCCATCTTCGTCCCTATCTGTTTCTTCCCCCCCCCCCCACCCCTCTCTCTATCCCACTCCATATTTCCCCCTCCCTCAACCACTCTCTCTTCCCCTCCCTCCTTGCTCTGTTTCTCTGTCTGTCTGTCTGTCTGTCTGTCTGTCTGACTATTTTGCTGTCTCTCTCTCATCTCTCACCCTTTCTGCTTCTCTTCCTCTCGAAGAAAATGAAACAGAGACAAAAGAGGGGAAAAAAAACCCAAAATCTTTGAACCCAAGATCATGTTCTAAAAGGGCAAAAGATCGACTGGTGCACTCACAGCACGTTATTTTAAAGCATGGCCGCCGTCAGGGGAGATAAATGCTATTATCTAGGTGTCGGAAAATGGGCAGCGTGGCAGGAGAGAGAGAGAGAGAGAGAGAGAGAGAGAGAGACAGAGACAGAGACACAGAGACAGAGAGAAAGAGAGAGAGAGAGAGACAGACACAGAGAGAGAGAGAGAGAGAGAGACAGACAGAGACAGAGACAGAGAGAAAGAGAGAGAAGAAAAGATAATACAAGACAAATTTCTCTATTTCGAGGATAATAGATAAGCACCTGTGTTCTTTTTTACATCAAGTCCACGCCCTGAATAGGGTCTACACTACACAATAGTAAATAAAAAATAAATCATGGTGTTAGTAGAAATACATAACAGAGGGGGGGAGGGGAAATTAAACAATTGATTTTTTTTTTTTTTTTTTAAAGGGAAACACACACACTCACACACGGAGAGAGAGAGAGAGAGAGAGAGAGAGAGAGAGAGGCAGAGGCAGAGGCAGAGACAGACATACACAGACACAGACAGACAGACAGAGACACACACACACAGACAGACAGACAGGCGGAGACAGAGAGACAGAGAATTTGTTCTGAACACAAGCAAATCTGGGGACGACCCAGCTCTTAAAACTGTTGGTTATTCCTGAAAGTTGATGACTCCCTGAAGAGCTGATACACTTTATCTCTCAGACAGTAAATCCCTGTTGGTTGCGGAGGCGGTGACTCGCGTGGGAGTGGGCGTTGGACGGAAAATTGTGCACCTCCCCCCACCCACCCACCCCGCAACCCTCAGCCACCCATCCACCCGCACGTTGTCACCACCACCACCACCACCACCACCTGGATGGATGCTGTCCACTCAGACAGCAATGGACGTCTTCCTCTGACCTTTAACTTTTCACCTTGTCATCTGAGGGGGTGGGATGGTGGGGGCGAGGGGGCGGGAGGAGGAGGAGGTGTCATTACCATCATCCGTCATGGTCATCGTCCGCACCTTGGCACGTTCTATTGAGATTTCCCATCCCCACCCCCACCCCCAATCCCCTTGCATTCATTCCATTGTTTTTTAACTGTCCACTGTCCCTCCCTTTTTCTCCTCTCTCTCCCTCCCTCTCTCTCCTCTCCCATCCCTCTCTCTATCTCGCTCTCCCTCTCACTTTTCTCTCTCCCTCCCTCTCTCTCCTCCTTCTCTCTCTCCTCTCTCCTTCCCTCTATCCCCCTCCCTCTCACCCCCTCTCCCTCTCTTAACCTCACTCTCTCTTCCACCCTCTCTCTCTCTCTCTTTTTCCCCCCACGTCTCCTCTCTCCCTCCCCCCACCTCTCTCTCTCTCCCTCTCTCTCTCTCTCTCTCTCCAAAAAAAAAAAAAAAGTACTCACGTTTTCAAAAGTTAAGTATGTGCTTTAAAATCCGAGAGCTTGAAATAGGTTTGTTTTTGTTGTTTTTTTTTTTAGATAGTTTTTCCAGTGTTTCGGCATTGGGGGTTGGGAGGGTGGGGGCTTGGGGGGGGGCGTAACACAATCACTTGGAATGAGGGCGGGGAGGGGGGGGGTGCTGGGGAGGATGGGGTGGTGGGGGACACAATCAAAGGGAATGCAACAGGATGTTTTCAGGCTGTTCGTTGAGAGAAAAAAAACAACAGCAATACTGTTTCAGTCTGTTCCCGTCAATGTCTCTTTTTAATTAAGCGCCAGTTTGTTCTCATTGTTGATGATAACACACACGCAACAGAGCGGAGTGTTCAGAGGAAGAAGAAGAAGAAGAAGCAAGAGGAGGAGGAAGAGAAGAAGAAGGGGGAGGAGGAGAAGAAGAAGAAGAAGAAGAA
>NC_134895.1:12359916-12374916 GCF_041734735.1 Babylonia areolata
AGAAAGAAAAGAAGAAGAAAGAAAGAAAGAGAAAAAAGGAAAAAAGAAGAAAGAAAGAAAGAAGAAGAAAGAAAGAAAGAAAAAAGAACAAAGAAAGGGGAAAAAAGAACAAAGAAAGAAAGAAAGAAAGAAAGAATAAAAAAAAGAAAAAAGAAGAAGAAAGGAAGAAAGAATAAAAGAAAAAAGAAGAAGAAAGGAAGAAAAAATAGAAGAAAAAAAAGAAGAACGAAAGAAAGAAAGAACGAGCGAAGAAGAAAGAAAGAAGAACGAAAGAAAAAAACAAACAAACTTCTCTCTGTGGGAGGCGTGGGCATCAGTGGTGCTGCCTGGCCGCCAAAGTCTGCTGCCAGAACTCACTCATTCTGCAGCAGCCTGTCTACAGCAAATATATTGGACATGGATTTTCAATCTGAGGGGTCCCGGGTTCGAATCTCAGTAACGGCGTCTGGTGGGGGTAAAGGGTAGAGATTTTTTTTTTTTCCCGATCTCCCAGGTCAACATATACATGTGCAGACCTGCTAGTGCCTGAACCCCCCTTCGTGTGTAGATCCTGTGTTTAAGATCCTGTAATCCATGTTAGCGTTCGGTGGGTTAAGGAGACAAGAACATGCCCAGCATGCACACCCCCGAAGACGGAGTATGGCTGCCAACATGGTGTGGTAAAAACGGTCATATACGTAAAAACCCACTCGTGTACATACGAGTGAACGTGTGAGTTACAGCCCACGAACGAAGAGGAAGAAGAATATGAACAGAAAAAAGCTGTTTATTTTATTACTTTGTTTCTGAATGAAATGCCACAATTTTATTTTTTGGGGGAAGACCATGTGACCGAATCATTTATTGAAAAATTCGTACGATTCGGGGGAAGTAAATACTAAAATTAATTAACGGATTTAGGATCGTTTCAGTGCACGTATTGGCCACTTTGGTGTGTGTTTCTTTGGGGGAAGGACCGTGAGTTCGAATCCTTTATCGGAAAATTCGTATGATTCAGTGGAAGTGAAAAGTAGATTTAACTCTCTCCATACGAACGGCGAAAGAGACGACGTTAACAGCGTTTCACCCCAATTACCATCATCAAAATATTGCAAGAGGAAGGCTCTTATACTGAAGAGGTGAATGTAGACAAAGAATACCACAATTCGTACGACGGAAGCTAAAGGTTGGGTCATTGAGACACCCACTGGGCATCCGAGGGGTCTGTGTAGAGGAGAAGAGAGGACTGGCCGTACTGAGTGAGTTAACGGAGTTAATGATAATGTCAGTGGAAGTATGGGTGAGCGTGCACCCATAACGAAAGGTGAAGATTAACAGGTATAAACTTTCATATAAACCACACGCTCAAAAGGCTTTGCCATACTCTACGAGTTTTGTTCACACACACACACACACACACACACACACACACACACACACACACACACACACACACACACACACACAAAGAGAGAATGCTTCTTGTCTTTTCTCAGTGGGGAAAGGTAGGGTCTACACAAGCATGGAAATTCCGGCAAGATCAAAATCACTCTCGTGTTGGAGTGGGGTACTTTGGAAGAGGTACCAATTAACCCTGAAGAACGTTTTGTGTCTGTTTAGGCACACAGAGACACACACACACACACACACACACACACACACACACACACACACACGCACGCACGCACACACACACACACACACACTTACGTGCCCGAGAGGATTGTGGCAGGGTGTTGTTTCAAGTTAGAAGTGGTGTCTGTTTTCTCCAAGATCTATCTGGAATTTTGTGAGTCACCAGAGAGCAAGTTCTCTCTCTGTGTGTGTGTGTGTGTGTGTGTGTGTGTGTGTGTGTGTGTGTGTGTGTGTGTGTGTGTGTGTGTGTGTGTGTATGTGTGTAAGTGTGTGTGTGTGTGTGTGTGTGTGTGTGTGTGTGTGTGTGTGTGTGATTGTGTGTGTGTGTGTGTGTGTCTTCTTTCTTTATGTCCTTCCTTCTTTCTTTCTTTTATTTTTCCTTATCGTGATATAGCATTCCTCTTGTCTGTCTGTCTGTCTGTCTGTCTGCCCCTCATCTATTAATTTTGCCTTTTACACCAGTCTCATGAAGTGCTTGTTGGTACGCGCGCGTGCGCGTTTGTGTGTTTGTGTGTGTGTGCGTGCGTGCGTGCGTGCGTGTGCTTGCATGCGTGCGTGCGTGTACGTGTGTGTGTGTTCAGTTTTTTTTTTCTTTTGGTTCTTTATTGCTTCTATCATTTCACCATTTCTCTCTGTCTGTCTGTCTGTCTGTCTGTCTGTCTCTGTTCACTATCCTATTCTCCAGGCCAGTTTGTATTCCATCCGTGTCGATGTCAGTGTAATGTTCCAAATCCTCCACACCCACCCCCCCCCTTCCCACACACACACCCTTTCCGTATGTACCCCAGGGAAAGTATCAGTGTCCAAAATCGTCCTCCTAGAAATTTTTCAATGATTCAGTTTCCTAAACTGTCCTCCGGGGAGACATGCTAGGACGTCCGTCCTGTCTGTTTCGCCGCTCCCCGACCCCCCCCCGGCCCCCCGCCCCCCACCCCCACCAACATTATTCGACAACTTGTCCCTACGCGTCCGAAACCCCCTGCCAACCACCCCCACCCCCCCACCCCCCCCCACCCCCCCGCCACCCCGGCCACCTCTGCCAACACACAAAATACAGCGCTCAGTTAATGATCAAATCATGTCGTCGAAAAGTCCTGATACTTGCTGACCGCCACAACCTAATGCAGTAATTATGTACACTGTAAATGATCAGCAATGGTAAAGTATCGGTAAAAAAAAACAACAAAAAAAACAAACCTGCCTAGACCTAATGATAATGCACACACCTGACAACGCAATCTGAACACTTTAGGGGGTAATGGTCAGCAGTAGTCAGCAATGGTCACACAGTAATGGTCAGTGGTGAAAGCAGCTTGTGGGGGACGTTCTAGATATGTCCCCAGGGAACAGTTTAGGACACTGTCATGACCAGTCCCCTGGATTATTGAGATACCGATACGTGCCCCCCACCCCACCCCCCGGGGGACCTACGGAAGGGGAGGGGGTGCGACTTGGACTGTTACACCGGGTATGTGTTTTCAGTTACGCCTTCGTGAACAGATTGCTAACCTTTTTTTTCAGGGGATAATAAATGATTATTGCTTTATGCTGTAGCAGAGTCTGATAAGTATTGGACTTGTATACTAGTGTTCACCAGTGATCAGGTTTCGAATAGACTAGAATAGAATATGCCTTTATTACCAAGTGTACAAGGAACACCCCGGGTTTTCACTAGAGTGTGGTAGTGTACTTGGGAAAATCCCATTTTCCGAACTCCTACCAGATGTGACTGCAGTTACAACAGCGGAAGGAGAGAACTGGGCCCCTCCTTCCTGTACCGAGCCCTAGACACTGTGAATAATGAGTTCACCGCCCCCATAGCCGTAAAGAGCCTTCGAGACCCTTAACGTTTCCATTTTTCTTCCTCTTCAGAAATGACCACTTTGCACAGCAAACAATTTTGGACAAGGACTTTAGGAAATAACTGAACACACTTGCGAAGTTTAACTCTTTCCATACGAACGGCGAAAGAGACGACGTTAACAGCGTTTCACCCCAATTACCATCATCAAAATATTGCAAGCGGAACGCTCTTATACTGAAGAGGTGAATGTTGACAAAGAATACCACAGTTCTGACGACGGAAGCTAAAGGTTGGGTCATTCAGACACCCACTGGACATCCAAGGGGTCTGTGTAGAGGAGAAGAGAGGACTGGCCGTACTGAGTGAGTTAAAGCTCGTACACTCGGCAATCCAAGCCCGGTGTAACAGGCCGAAATCTATCCCTTGCTGGTTCTTGGTTCTAGGCTAGGGTAAGATCTGGCCTGTTACATCGGTGTAGGGAAATGAGAACTAATGTCGACTTTTTACTTAAGTGCACTTAATATGGATTTCTTTCACATGAGAATCAGAATCAGGCTTTAGATAGTAGAACTACTTTTCTTACCTCGCACAACAACAAGCGCTAATATTAATCAAGATGATGATGATGATAATTATTATAATAATACGTCTTTTTTCCCCCTTTATATAACAATGAACAGAGTGCATATGTGCCTGTGTGTGCCTCTGTGCCTGTGTGTGTGTGTGTGTGTGTGCGTGTGTGTGTGTGTGTGTGTGTGTGTGTGCGTGCGTGCGTGCGTGCGTGCGTGCGTGCGTGCATGCACGTGTATGTGTATAAGCACGTATGTAGTGGGGGCTGGGGAGTGAAATGGAGGAGAAGGGAGAGGAGGCGGAGAGATGAGGGGGCGGGGGCGGGTGGGGGGGAGGCAAAATCCTGAAGCGGCGGAAGAAAAAGCTGCAACCGGAAACGGAAGTGTGACGTCACAAAGCATTCATTTCTGAAAGAAGTTCAGCATCTCCCCTTCCATTATTTTCCCTTCATGCACTGAGCACCTACCGGTAGAGATCTGTTACAGAGTGAAGGAAGATAAATATAAATAAATAAATGATAATCATGCTGATTCATTTCCGTAGGGGTGACTGCCAGCTCTTGATTTATTTAGATAGATAGAGAGAGAGATTAGAGATAGTTGGTTATTTATCAACACTCCAACCAGAGGAGAAACAGTTGAAGCAAGAGAGGGTAAACAGTCCCATCACTGTATCAGCCGAAGATGCGACAAAGATTCAGCTTCAGGGAAGGATCGGCGCGTGTGGACTGATCCATATATTCGCTTCAAAATTTAAAAAACATATTCCAGCAACAACATATCCATCCACCTGATGACCAGATGCCTCACCTGCAGCGATTCCAGCAGACAATCATATTCCGACTACGCACGGGGGCACTGCCGCCTGCGAGACCACATGTACCGAATAAAGCTGTCACACACTCCTGACTGCCCGTGTAAGACAGGCCAACAAACCCCGGAGCACATCCTGCAGTCCTGCCCCCCTGTATCAAGATGCACGGACGCAGCAGTGGCCCTATGGAGCCACACTGGCAGAAAAGCTCTGGGCCACCAAAGAAGATCTCACCAAGACCACCACCTTCATCTCCAGCATAGGACTGCAAGTCTGAGACCATGATCACGGGGAACGCAGAAGAAGAAGAAGAAGCAGCTTCAATTCACCACAACTGCTTTCAAAAACAAATAAAGGACAGATGCTTGACGTGCGCATGATACCCACCGCCCTGGTCAGTCCTGGTAAAGGTTCGTGTCAAGTATACAGACGAATTGATAAAGGAGGGAGGGAGGGGAGAAAAGAAAGGAAGAAAAGAGAAGGAGGGGAAAAGAGAAAGGGAAAAAGAGAATGGGGAAAGAGATAGGGGAAAGAGAGAGGGGGAAAGAGAAAGGGGGAAAGAGATAGGGGAAAGAGAAAGGGGAAAGAGAAGGGGGAAAGAGATAGGGGAACAGGGGGAAAGAGATAGGGGGAAAGAGAAGGGGAAAAGAGAAAGGGGAAAAGAGAAAGGGGGAAAGAGAAGGGGAAAAGAGAAAGGGGGAAAGAAAAAGGGGAAAGAGAAAGGGGAAAGAGAAAGGGGAAAGAGAAGGGGAAAAGAGAAAGGGGGAAAGAGAAAGGGGAAAAGAGAAAGGGGAAAAGAGAAAGGGGGAAAGAAAAAGGGGAAAGAGAAGGGGGAAAGAGAAAGGGGGAAAGAGAAAGGGGAAAGAGAAGGGGGAAAGAGAAAGGGGGAAAGAGAAAGGGGAAAGAGAAGGGGGAAAGAGAAAGGGGGAAAGAGAAAGGGGAAAAGAGAAAGGGGGAAAGAAAAAGGGGGAAAGAGAAGGGGGAAAGAGAAAGGGGGAAAGAGAAAGGGGGAAAGAGAAGGGGGAAAGAGAAAGGGGAAAGAGAAAGGGGAAAGAGAAGGGGGAAAGAGAAAGGGGGAAAGAGAAAGGGGAAAAGAGAAAGGGGGAAAGGGAAAGGGGAAAGAAAAAGGGGAAAGAACGAACGAACGAACGAACGAAGTTTTTTATTGAGGGAAGTGGAATAAGCATACATGTGCTTTTTTTTCATCCAGCCCTCAGGGCAAATGGAAAAATGAAAATGAATCAAAACATCCACAAAGTAGCAAAGAGATGAAGAAATAAAGACATGACATTCACATTCACATTTAAACATCTACATAATAAACATGTACATCTACATAATCATGATACAAACATCATCATATCATGAAGGAAAAAGATCAAACCATGCACCCCCTCCCCCCCCCCCCCCCCAAAAAAAAAAAAAAAAAAAAGAAAAAAAAAAGAAAAAAGAAAAAAAAAGAACAAGAAAACAACAAAAAAAACCCAAAAAACCACAACAAAAAAACCACACAGCCCCTCCCAAGCCTCCCCCCCCCTGCCCCCCCCCCCCCCCTCCCCCCCCCCCCAAAAAAAAAAAAAAAAAAAAAAAAAAAAAAAGTATTCAGGACATTGATTGTGGTTGTATATCATTAAGTAGTGCGATAGCAGTTAGACATACAATTAAACTATATATGCGTATTCAATAAGATAAAGTCAAGTTAAGTAGGATTGTTGACATAATTGTCCATAAGGCGTGTATGGTAATGTTTTTTGAATTCTTGAATGCTTTTCTGAACATTAAGATTGGATGAAATATTGTTCCATAAACAGCCTCCTGAATAAATGAGACTGGATTTAAACAGATCTACTCTTGGAATGGGATCTTAATCTTGTTGGTCTGGCGGACTAGCGTGGTGGGAAATCTATCTCTCAAAGATGGAGCATAATTAGACATGATTTTAAAAATAAAAACTGCTTTGTTGTATTCAAGTTTAAGCTTTAGGGGGAAGAATATCTAAATGTCTGTAGTCGTCAGCAGTCAGTGATGAAGATTTCAGGAGGATTAATTTAAGAGCTCGTCTATGCAGACTTAGTAAAGGTTTTAGTATATTATCGCTAGCTGAATCCCAGAGTGTTGACGCTAGTTAATATGTGATTCAATATAAGCAAAAAAGAATAATTTCTACAAGCAAATCAAGAAAATGTTTAATTCTGGAAAGCTGATAAATCTTTTTGGATAGGGTTTTGCATAATGACATTATATGACTGGACCAAGATAAGTTGTTATCAATGGTGACTCCAAAATTTATGATTATCAACTTCTTCTATTGGATGACCATTAATGGAAAAGGGGTGGAAGGTTGTGTGAAAAATTTTGGCGTTTCTGTCTGGTGGTGAGTATGAACATTTCGTTTTTTTTGGGATGGAGACGCATGTGGATTTAAATTGGACCATCTAACTATATCATTAATGCTTTGTTGTAGAGCATAGTGCACTTTGTCTATTGTAGTGTGATTTGTATGTATTGTTGTATCGTCTGCAAACATCTCACATAATGCATTAATAAATAAGGCAAATCATTTATATAAACAGAAAACAATATTGGACCAAGAATTGAACCTTGAGGAACTCCGTAATAGATAACTGTAAAGAGGATTGAGATTCATTCATAGATACAATTTGTCCCTTCTGTCTGATAGAAATGAAGATATGAGGTCAAGTGTATTTCCAGAAAAGCCATATAAGTTTAGTTTTTTTCAAAAGAAGAGTGTGGTCTATCACATCAAATGCCTTCATAAAATCCAATGAAACCCAAAAATTTCAAAAATTTTTTTAAATTTTGACCCATTTTTTTCGCCCAAATTTATGAGTGCGTTAAACGGGAGGGCTTACCGGGAAACCCAGACGTTTTGGAAAAATTAATTTGTATGATTAAAATGTTTAAAGGGGATAGTTTTTTTTAATTTTTTTTTCAAAAGGTTTTGACAAAAAGATAAAATTAAAATTTGGTCTGAATTTTAAAAAGGGTCTGTAGGGTCTCCTGACTTAAAAAGGGGTTACTACTTTCGCGATTTTAAAAAGATTTAGGAATTTTTTTTTTTTTTGTGATACTTTGGGTTATAACATAAAAAGGGTTTTTTCGGCAATTATAGGAGCCCCGGATTTTTTTAAATATCTTTCCATCTAACCATCAATACCTTTTCAAAACCGGGTTTTTTTTAAAGGGGGAAAGAAAATATAAACTTCATGAACATCCAAAAAGGGGGGATTCAAGGGGTGGTTTAAAAATATTTTTATTTTTAAAAAAAGGTTTGGGAGAAAAACAAGTAAATTTAAAGGGAGGGACATTTATTCCTACTGTTTTAAAGGCTAAAATTACAAAAATTTTATTTGGGTTTTTTTTCCTGCTAAAATTTTCCCTTTTAGTTGTTGTGGATTGCGGGGAAAATTATTTTTAAAAAAATTTAACTGTTTTTAATTGTTTCCCCCAAATTTTTTTATTTTTTGGATTTTTGTGGAAATAAGTTCGAAAATTTTTCTTTTTTTTCTGAACTTTTTAAAAAGCTTTTTAAAAAAAAAAAACTTTTGTTTTCTGAATTCATCTTTCTTCCCTTTTTAAAAAGAGAATCTCTTTCCTTAATCTTTTCCAATGGTTTTAGCCCCTCCAGGGCTGTTTAGGAAGCTTTTACACTTTTTTTAGGGAATGAGCATGTTTATCAAAAACATTAAGAAAATTGATCCCCAAACCTCCATTGTTTCCCTTCGGGAATTAAAGAACTGATAAACAGCGACATATTGAAGTATCAAGTTCGTGGAATAAATCCTTATAAAATTTGGGGTCAAAAACCCCTAGGGAAAAACTTTTTATGTCTATTTGCGGGAATTTTCCACCTCTTTTGGGACCTTTGTGAAAAAATATAGGGGAAGGTCAGCACCCAAAAACTTGGGGAACAAAATTTCGTTAGGGAGTTTTTTAGATAAAGGGCTAAAATATCTAAAAGTTTTTTTGACGTTGAGAAACTCTCGTATTTATGTAAAATTAACTGCGTTATTTTGAAATGTTTCCCAAAAAATTTTTGGTCCAGGTTTTTTTTTGATTTGAGTAAGCCCAATATTAAAGTCACCTAATAGTATTTTTTTCCCCTTGAAGACAAAGAACTTTTTAAACACCCAAAACAAAAAAAACTTGTCTTTTCCAAATTCTAAAAGGTTCAGCGGGGAATTTCTTTAAAATTAAACCGAAAAGGGAAGTTTAAATTTTTTAAAGCATTTTTTCCGATCCATACAATTAAAATTAATTTAATTTTTCCCAGTAAATTAAAATTGGGTTTTAAAAGTTAATTTTTTGCTGAACAAATACAAAAAGGGCCTGTTTCTCTAAAACCCTTTTGGGAATCATTACAAAAATCCCAATTTAGCCGGAAGTGAAAAATAATCTTGAATATGGACTGTTATCTTGATTCACAAATCCAAAATATTAAAAACTTTTTTCCGGATTTTTAAAAAAGGACATGGATACATCACGATTTGTTGATAAAAATTTTAATTAATTTTCAAAAACCTATTTTAAAAACCTCAATATCCCCAAAAGTTGAGTGTTTAAAGGCCCATAACAAAAAAAAAGGTGAAACAACAGTGTCAAAGTTTTACTAAAAATTTTTATGTTTACAATGGTACAAGGGAAAGAGAAAAAAAAGACCCCAAGAAGTCCCAAAAGGGGCACCCCCCAAAAGTACACATTTTGGCCAAAATGTTTAAACACTAAAAAAAAACCTTTATCAAATAACAATCACAAAGAATAAATTCAAAAAACCCCCAAAGTAATTATTAAATTTATAAAAACCAAGTTTTCACCGCCCAATCAAATAAAAGTCCCTAAAATCCCAATTCAAAAATAGAAATTAAAAAGGCAATAATATTTACTGCTTTCCGCACAACTCACGTAATTTGGGGCTGAATATAGTTTGGTCCGGAAAACCAAAGACAACCTCATGTGCTTTAACAAATCACGTGTTCCGCAACACACACACACACACACACACACACAAAACCCATGAACGTTAAACGCGAATGTCATTTAAAACCGCCCCCAAACCATTTGCTGCACGCGTGTGAACATTTCGCAGAACTAAAATATCACACCAAAAATTCACATAATTGTAAAATGTACTTTTTGTATCCCCGGAATCTTTTAAATATAAAAATTATTTTAATATTTTTAATTATATATAATTTTATTTTTTAAATTATAACAACACCCATTTTAACAGAGGGAATTAAAGAAAATCAAATCAATCTATGTTTTTAACCCCTCCGCCAAACTAAGGTCAAAAATAAACAGGGCTATTTTGATGAGAAAACTCCAAAAGGTGAAACCATAATATGGGGGGGAAGGTTTTGGGAATGAAAATATTTTTGATCCTTTTTAAATAGTTCCCCAGTTTTATCGCATAATTCACGGGCTTTGGGCAGTTTTCCCCCGTGCCCTTGTCTCGGGAGATTTTGGAGGGAATTAGCTCCTGTTACTGTTTATAGGGGGTGAATTTTTGTTTTGGGGTTGTAAATTAAAACCCTATAAGGGTGTTTTGGGGGGGCAGGAAAACGGGTTATCTTTTTTGTTTTTTGGGGAAAAGAGAGGGGGAAAAAGGTAAGAAAAATTCCCAATGGGGGGGGGTTGCATGTTTGATATCAGACCAACAACAAACGCCCCCTTGGTTTTTTTTTAAGGGTAAGGATTTAAGAAATTCCCTAAATTTGTACTCCCTGGGGAAGGACGGGGAAACAAGTAAACAATTCAGGGGAAGCCCTACTGCTTTTGGGTAAAATTTTTTTTTGGCCCTTTTGATTTTCTTTTGGGGGACCCCTTTTTTTTGCCACATTTTGATTTTTTCCAGCAAGCCTTGCTTTTCCTCTGGAAATTCTGTTTTTATACTGTTTGTACAACCTTTGCCCCTGACGAAAAAGGGAAAAAAAATTATAAATAAAAGCAAAAATTGGGGGGGTTTTTTTTACAAAAATTTTTTTTTAAGTTTTGGGTTTGGGGGCCTTTATAAACTTATTAAATAAATGATTCCCTCGGGAAAAAAGGGAGCGAAAGCTACACTTTCGGGGGGGAAAGGGTTTTAAAAACAAAGAATAAAAATTCTTCCATTTTCGGGGATACTGGCCCTGCGGGAAAAAAGAGTTCAAACCAAAAAGGAAAAAATTTAAAACAATCCTTTTAAGTTGGGTGAGATGGAGGGAAGAAAAGCCATGATAAGGTCACCAATAGCCCATCCTGGAACAAAAATTTTAAACATGTTTTTCCCCCAAACGGGGGCCAGTCTCTTGGGTAAAAAAAGTATGACAAGTCCCCAAGAACACATTGTTCCTTTTTTCCGGGGAACTTTCATACTCCAAAACATCCGGGAAAAGGGGTTTGAAACATTTTTTCTGAGGGGTTTTTCTTTGTTTGTTAATATTTTTTTTGATTTTTTGGGACTCTGGAAAAAATTTTTCTTTGTCTTTTAAAATTGATATCAACGAAACAGAAAAGGGAAAATTAAAAGTAAAAAGTCTTCGTATTGTGACTTGTCAGGGGGAAAACCACCCCGCATTTTTTCGGGTTTTCCTTTTCTGACCACTTGAGGGAACGATCACTGTTGACTTTTTTATCTTGTGAGGGGTTTTTTGCGCCACTATTTTGTTTTTTGGGTTTTTCCTAAACCCTTATTAAAGTTTATTTTTTTCATTTAAATTTCACATCATTTGGGAAGCTTTTTTTTTTGAACCCTAACCCTGGGGCAGTTGGGGTTAGTATCAACTGTTGCTTGGTTACTGGGTTGTATTTCTTTCTGTTTTTAGTTTCTGATTTAGAGAAAACCCCAAATGGGGTTTAATTTAATGATTTTTTTTTTGATGATTCTTGGTTTTTTCTTTTCAAGATCAAAAAAAACTGATTTTAATTTTTTTTAATTTTTTGTATTGAGGACAAACAACTTTTTTTTTTAAATAAAAAAAACACGGGAAATTTATTTTTTTACAACAGTCATTGCATCATTGATCAAGCCCGTAACTGTGTTTTTAGTTTAAACCCCACTTGGAGTAAGGAAATTCACTGTTTTTTTAATTTAACATTCCCTTTTTTAATTCCGGGAGTTGGGCTGGGACAGCGCGGGCGTGTGAAGAAATGGGACAGAGAAATCGAAATTTCTCCCCGGGTTTTTTTTTTCCCCCAAAAGGGGGGGGACTTTTTGGGGGGAGTTTTGGGGCACTTTAGTTTAAAAGGGGGGTGGGGCCCCCAGGGGGTTGGGGGGGGGATAACCAAAATTTCTTTTGTTTTTTAAATAGGGTTTCAAGAGTTTGGGGCTGATGGGGGGATTAAGGGGAAAACCTTTTTCCCTTTTGAGGAAAACATTTTCCATGGCCCCTTTTCAGTCAAGTCCGTCACCCGGGGGTACAAATAGGAAAGGGCCCGGGAAAAAAACTTAAAGAATACAGGGTGTGGGCCCTAAAAGTGGTTTGACAAATTTAAAAAACATTTTTGGGCCCTTTTGAAAACCAACCAAGTGTTTTTTTTAAAAATTTAAAATTCTTCTTTATCCCAAGATGGGCCCTTCATTCCTTTTACAAAGTAAAGTTTTTCCCCCAAAACCAAAAGGTTTAAAAAAAAAAAGTTAATTTTTATAACCCTTTGTCGAATTTGGAAAATAAAAACAAAAAACCCCTTAAAAATGTTGGTGACGGGGGAAAAGTATAAAAAATCGATGATTTGGGGATAAAAAGTCCCCCTTGTTTTTCGAAATCCACTGCACTAACAGTTTTTTTCGTCCTCTTGGGTTGCACATCCCGGGAAAAAGACAGTTTCTTTTCCCAAAAAACCCCTTCATCTTTGTCACACGTAAAACTTTTTTAATATAATCTCTTGTAGGTTTTAGTTTCGTATCACATAAATCAATATCGGGGTCTGCCAAAGGTAAAGAATTAAAACAAAAAAACAGTACTACCGTCAAAACAACTGGAAAGTCGCCACAGTGCCCGGGCCCCGTCCGGGGTTTAGAAACACAAAGGAAAACACTTGGCTTTATCACAACATATAAATCCACTGAAAACACATAAAATCCACTGAAAGCACTAAATCCACTGAAAGCAAGGACTCCAACAGATCACCGCCACTGATCATACACAAGGGAGCATTACTTGCTTCAGATTTTAAATGCTTCCACTAGACACAGACACAGACTCAGGCACAGACACAGACACAGACACAGGTGAGCTGTGGTTTTTTTGTCACCATTACAAGAATCAACAGTGTTCACACACAGTCAGGATATACAGAAAGCTGTGATTTCTTGAGTTGAAGAAAAGTTTCCACCTTCAAACTTACACAGATATTTCCACATACATCTACGAACATGAATTGAGCACTTATAACTCAGTGATTCAGACGTGATCTTAAAGATTCACAAAAAAATAAGCCGAATCACAGCAGCACTGAGAACAGCCTCCATCTTGTTCCAAAGAGAAAGGGGGAAAGGGAAAGGGGGAAAGGGAAAGGGGAAAAGAGAAGGGGAGAGAAGACTGAAGGATTTACAGACAATGAAGGAGAGAAGGGGAAACAAAGAAGGGTAAAACAAAGTGACACTTAAAGAGAAAACTGATGGACGGATAGAAATAGAAAACCAAAACCAAAACAAAACCAAAACAAAACAAACAAGAGAGGCAAACAAGTGAGTCTTAAAGGCCTTGCCTTTCTTGTTTATTTTTTTTGGTGCCCATCCCAGAGGTGCAATATTGTTTTAAACAAGATGACTGGAAAGAACTGAATTTTTTCCTATTTTTATGCCTAATTTGGTGTCAACTGACAAAGTATTTGCAGAGAAAATGTCAATGTAAAAGTTTACCACGAACACACAGACACACACACAGACACAGACACACACACACACACACACACACACACACACACACACACACACACACACACACATACACACACACACACACAGACAACCGAACAACGGGTTAAAACATAGACTCACTTTGTTTACACAAGTGAGTCAAAAAAATTGCAAATAAAAGAGAAGAAGAGGCGAAAGAGGGAAGAGAAAGAGAAACCAGAGGAATGAGAGAAGAAAAATAATGAACAAAATTAACATAATTGAAGGAAAGAAGGGAGCATGAGAAAAAGAAAACAAGAAAAGAAAGAAACCGTGCAGTTTTGTTGTTTGTTTTTTTTGTGTGTGTGTGTGGTGGAGGTGGGGGGGGGGGGGGGGGTTGTTTGTTTTATCCCAAAAGCCTTAACCTTTAAAATCTTGTTGATGCTCCTTTGTCCTTGTTTGCATTATAATCATTACTTTGTTGTGTTGAACAATTATTAAAATTATTGAAACCAAGGAATAAAAAAACAAAAACAAAACACACACACACACACACACACACACACACACACACACACACACACACACATAAACAAAAACGCAGGGTGTTAACTCTCTCCATACCAACGGCGAAAGAGACGACGTTAACAGCGTTTCTCCCCAATTACCACCATCAAAATATTACAAGCGGAAGGCTCTTACACTGAAGAGGTGCATGCTGACAAAGAATACCACAATTCTGACGACGGAAGCTAAAGGTTGGGTCATTCAGACACCCACTGGACATCCGAGGGGTCTGTGTAGAGGAGAAGAGAGGACTGGCCGTACTGAGTGAGTTAATGGGCAAAGCAGAAGAGACAATTGTTGGGCTGTCCTTCACAGGGAAGCCAAGGAACTGAGGGACCTCCTAAGACATCCACCTTTCTGGCTTCCTTCACCTAATGCGTCCATGGCCTCTCTCTCTCTCTCTCTCTCTCTCTCTCTCTCTCTCTCTCTCTCTCTCTCTTCTCGTTTTTCTATGAATTTGTTAACATTTACTCATTTCTTGGGGTTTTCTTCATACCTTTTCTTTAGACATTTTTTTTTCCCTTTCGAGGGCTGGAGAAAGCAATTGTTTGCTTACTCTAATGCTATCGGAAATAAGATCCATTCATTCATTCATTCATTCATTCATTCATTCATTTATTATTCATTTATTCCTTCATTCATTCATTCATCCTCTCTCTCTCTCACTCACTCACTGTATCTCTCTCATTACCATATTCATAATTATACATTATTGCCATGAATGTAAGTATCATGATTATGTACTTGAAAATGCTACTGTGCAATTGGGTGTATTTGAGTTTCATGTAGGTTT
>NC_134895.1:12384916-12389916 GCF_041734735.1 Babylonia areolata
TCCTTGCTAATCTACATCTATTACAAATAGCACACACATAAATGAAAGGAAAAGGTATTCATGCAGAAGGGTATATATAATGAAGAAAACAACCCCCCCACACACCCACACACACACACACACCCGTGCACACACATGCATACACACACGCGCGTGCACATACACTGACAGCCACCATCACCAATATTACTTGGACATTTATCACGATTATGATAGAACGAAATGAATAGATTTATGCATGCATAAGAAATAGAACGAGAGAAAAAAAAAATGAAAAGAAAACAAGAAAAGAGCAAAACAAAACACGATGAAATGAGAAAGCAAGAAAAGAACAACAACAACAGCACCAATAACTGGCACAATAAATAAGACATAACTGACCCCTTTGTTACTGTCTACAGTAATTCAAAGATCACAGAGAGAGAGAGAGAGAGAGAGAGAGAGAGAGAGAGAGAGCGATAAGATGTACATACCAGTACTCCAACAAGTCTTAACTCACTCAGTACGGCCAGTCCTCTCTTCTCCTCTACACAGACCCCTCGAATGTCCAGTGGGTGTCTGGATGACCCAACCTTTAGCTTCCGTCGTCAGAATTGTGGTATTCTTTGTCAACATACACGTCTTCAGTATAAGAGCCTTCCGCTTGCAATATTTTGATGATGGTAATTGGGGTGAAACGCTGTTAACATCGTCTCTTTCGCCGTTCGTATGGAGAGAATTAAACCCAACCAGTAAAGAGCAACAGCCACAGCATCAGTAATAGTAGTAGTAGTAGTAGCAGAAGCAGTAACAGCAGCAGCAAATGTAGAAGTAGTAGTAATAGCAGCAGCAGCAGCAACAATAGAAGTGGTAGCGGTAGTAGTAGTGGCAGTAGCTGCAGTAGCAGCAGTATAGTACTTAGTAAGAGCAGCAGCAGCAGCAGCAGTAATAGTAGTAGTAGTAGTAGTGGTAGTAGTAGTAACAGCAGCAACAAATATGGAAGTAGTAGTAGTAATAGCAGCAACAGCAACAACAATAGAAGTGGTAGTGGCAGTAGCTGCAGCAGCAGTAGTAGTAAGAGCAGCAGCAGCAGCAACAGCAATGGTAGTAGTAGTAGTAGTAGTAGTAGTAGTAGTAACTGCAGTCACAGCAGCACAAACTACACGCAGCAATTAACCCAACAATCCCACGTTTTCTATTGTCAGTTCATCGTTTGTTTGTTTTTTGTTGTTTTTTTGTTGTTTTTTGTTTGTTATTTTAACCTTCTGACGACATTCCCAGTCCCTGAGACACGTGACTCACTCGCTCAACCAATGAAGACAGAGGATAGAAGAGGGAAGGCAGACAGGGAAGCGGTCTCATCCAGTCGACAAGCATTCCAGCGTGCACGGCCGTTCTCTGAATTACTTAATTAACTCAGCAATAACACGGACTGAGGATCACAAAGTTTGAAGAGATACTTGCCGAACAGTCACAGGCGAAACGGCAAAGAAAATAAGGAAGGCCCAGAGTCTGACAGACAGGCAGACAGACAGACAGACAGACAGACCGACAGACAGACAGACCAGCATCAGACTTCATCTGCGCAAAGTGTGGGAGAGACTGTCATTTACCGATTAGGCCTGTCAAGCTAAAGCCGATTACTGTGCCAGCTTCAGTTTCGCTTTTCGGTTACTCACGGAGGCGTCACTGCGTTCGGACAAATCCATAACAGGCTACACCACACCTGCTAGGCAGATGCCTGACCAGCAGCATAACCCAATGCGATTTGTAAGGCCTTATGTGCATGCATATTGATTTTGTGTACTACCTATCAGGGGAGATAGGCCCAACACTCGGCTTATATCACAGATTGACATAAGTTTACATTTGGGCCAACAGCAAAGTGAGAGCTTTACTATCAGTGGTTTCTCCAGTGAAGGACTATGACTCTCAAACTAGGAGGCAAACTTGCACTGGCCCTTAGTGCTGCAGCCTTGTGGGCTAGTTGGCCTTTGGGAACCATCCCAACGCCGACTGTCCTAAAACCCTCTTGGCCGAGAGAGTGGGGATGTACTTGGGCAAGACACTCTCCACTATAATCAAATTCTAGCCCAAATAGTCGGAACAGCTGTTCTGATGGTCATAGTCGGACACGACTGACTATCATATAATCAGTGGAGATTTCTTCCACAGAGTTTTGCCAAGAGAACGACACTTTATTTGTCCTGGGTTCTTTTACAGTGCGCCAAATGCGTGCTGCACAAACGGGGACCTCGGTGTATCGTCTCATCCGAATGACTAGACGCTCAGTTTGATTTTCCAGTCAAAACCTTTAGGAGAAATGGAGAGAGAGCGGCGCGGGATCGAACCCAAACCTTCACGGACACTGCACTGGGCAGATGAGCGTCTTAACCATTCTACCACCTCCTTCCTCCCTGCGCCAGAAACTTCACCCAGAGCACGACTCCATAGTCTGTAGACACTGAGAGATGCATACCATGCGCCAGAAACGTCACCCAGAGCACGACTCCATAGTCTGTAGAGACTGAGAGATGCATACCATTAACACTAGTTTTTTATTTGAGAACATAATTATGTTTATTACTCTTGTTTAATCAAGTAATCCGCGTGTGTGGGGTGGGTGGGGGGTGGGTGGGTGCGGGTGTGTGCTGATTATCTGGTTGCGGTTTTCCGCAATTTATCTTTATTCTTATCTGTCTATTATAATCAATGTGCAGTATAGTAGGCTATGTTTATAATTATATTCAAATAATGTTTCTTAATTCTTTCTGTTTTTACATTAAGAATACTAGTTATTACCTGCAGTGTGTGGATGTATGTATGAAACGGTATATGTGATATTTTTTACATTTGTATCTTCGTAATATTCGTAAAAGCTGTTGTTGACTTTTACAGTTATGGTCCCCATGTTGTTTACTTGTCTATGTTGTGATAATGCACCTGACTAAATTTCTCCAGTTGGAGATAATAAAGTTATTCTTATCTTATCTTAGTTAAGGGCTGGATAAACTGATGACGGCAAACGCATCAATTCGTCACTGATCAAAAGCACAATATGTGTACGATCAACAGTCTTAGAAAGAAAACCGGACGTGTGTTTCGCCCACCTCCTACAAGACGCAACAATCATAACTGATGCATATTAATTTTCAACTTTCGACATTCACAATAATTGCCTCAGTGCTCGCCGACTCGCGCACAAACATTACGGAAAGTGTGGGAAAACACAAATTATTGAATATTAGCAACAGCCGAGTGGTTAAAGAGTTGGGCTTGCAATCTGAGGGTACCAGGTTCGAATCTCGGCATTGGCGCCTGGTGGGCGGAGATTTTTTTTTTCCGATCTCCCAGGTCAACATATGTGCAAACCTGTTAGTGCCTGAACCCCCTTCGTGTGTATACGCATGCAGAAGATCAAATACGCACGTTAAAGATCCTGTAATCCATGTCAGTGTTCGGTAGGCTATGGAAACACACACAGCATGCACACACACCAGAAAACGGAGTATGGCTGCCTACATGGCGAGGTAACTGAACAAAAACGGTCATACACGTAAAATGTTACATGTCTGCATGAGTGTGTATGTGTGCGTGCCTGAAATCTGACACAGGAAACGAATGACGAGCGCCCAAATGGCAGCCGTCAGTCGGCTATACCCAGGTAGACAGACTGTTATGCAAATGACTCCGTGTTTGTAAAGGGCAATAAGCCTGGCTTCCAGTCGCGGATACGCGCTATATAAAAACTCATATCATCATCATCATCATCAATTGATTATATTCAAATGTCATCATTTAAAACTTTAGTTCACATAGAAGAATGATAATAATGGATACTTATATAGCACACTACAAAAACGCTTTTGTTAACATAATACATCATATCTATGTTACATACACACACCAGAATGTGACTACACACACACACACACACACACACACACACACACACACACACACACACACACACACACACACACACACGCTGCATACATACATTTTAACATACATGTGTATCTAACAGCTACCCTAACACATACGCACACATAGGCAGGTACAAACTTACATAAACACACGCACACGCACACACAATACACATTAATATACATGCATGTAGTTATGTACACATACATATGTATACACACATAGTCAAGCACAGCTAACGCAAAGGAAGTGGGCCTGCCACAATTGAACACGAAAAAGAAAAACAATACAAAAAGAAACGAAGACAGGAACTTAACTCTCTCCATACGAACGGCGAAAGAGACGACGTTAACAGCGTTTCATCCCAATTACCATCATCAAAATATTGCAAGCGGAAGGCTCTTATACTGAAGAGGTGAATGTTGACAAAGAATACCACAATTCTGACGACGGAAGCTAAAGGTTGGGTCATTCAGACACCCACTGGACATTCGAGGGGTCTGTGTAGAGGAGAAGAGAGGACTGGCCGTACTGAGTGAGTTAAAGTTATCTTCAGAGGGTAAAGAAATGGGCGCTTTTTTCTCATCCGATCCTTTGAAGAAGAGATAAATAAAAGCCACATTGGCAAACTATTCACTCCAGCAAAACAAAGAAAAAAAATGAAACAACAAAGAAAGGTGGAGACAGACAGACAGACAGAGGAAGACAAAGAGAGAAAGAAAAAAAAAGACAGAGAAAGAGAGACAGAGAGACAGAGACAGAGAGAGAGAAGCAGACAGACAGACAGAGAATGATAGAAAGACAGAGACAAAGGCAGAGACACATAGAGGCAAAGAGAGAGAGAAGAGACCGAGAAAGAGCAAGTCCGAAAAAGAAAGAAAAAAAAAAATAAGAGAGAGAGGGAGGGAGAGAGAGAGAGAGAGAGAGAGAGAGAGAGAAGAGACTGAGAAAGACCGAGAGAGAGACAGAAGAGAGAGAGAGAGAGAGAGAGAGAGAGACATAGAACAAAAGACACACAGAGAGACTCAGAACTTAGAACTGCTTTAATGTAAGACCTCCGATCTGTATACATAATTTATAAGGACGCACGTGTT
>NC_134895.1:12399916-12404916 GCF_041734735.1 Babylonia areolata
AGAGAGTTAACAAACAACAGAAACTATCAATCCAAACGAAATCACGCCAGTAGATAAATGACCAATTAAAAAAAACAATAACCCCCCAAAAAAAAACAACAACAAAGGAACAAACAAAGCGCACAAAAAAAGAGAGAAAGCTTTGTTGCATTTCGTGAAGTAGGTATACCGAATACAAACATCCAAGAATTTGAATTATCTCCATCTCCTGTCAGGGAGACAGTGAATAACGAACGATTCAAATCGATAACTGTTTGCTTCAGCTGCAAAATTTGGAGTATAGGGAATGCTCTCAAATGTTGTGTGTCAATGAATTCTATCAACGGAAATATAAACAAATAAAGGTGTGTAAATCTCGATCACTAGATCTACTGATGCAACATTTTGCTGCAATGTGTTTGGAAGCTTTGTCGCTCAGGGCTTTGCCTGTTGCAGACTTCGACATCCATAAACGATTGTCTTCACTCAGGAAAAGGGATCTGAGGTCTGCACAGATGCTGGTACGAACATTGGACAAGTAAAACCTCTCTTAATTAAGGGGGAAGACCTACCCAGATTTTGGTACCCAAATTGTAAAGCCGTGTGTTTTGTTTCTAATGGTCCAATCGCCATGAAACTTGGCAAGAACATGCCAAATACATTACATTGTCCATGCAAAGTTGTTGTGTTTTTTTTTAGGTCTGTGATTAATGAAAATAGAGAAAATAAATAATTATCTTAGAATATTGCGGAAAAAGAAGAAAAATTCCTACCGACTTTGGTACATTCCTCTGAAGAGGGTTTATACAAGCAGTAATTCCTATTTTATGTACATGCATATCACCACAGTAAAAATGGTTGGTAGTAATATCTTAGCTTTACTCTCAGTGTTCAGTCCACATCTTCCGCCCCGATTTTTGATAAAATTTTTATGGATAGTCACACTTATCACTGATTAAAAAACATTTTTTTTTAGTAGAATTACTCAAATTTACTACCAATCATTGGTATTGGCTGCATGCCAAATTTCAAAGCAATAGAGATAACATTTAGTGAAAATATGACGTCTGAAGTAAACATCTACTTTTGTAGATAATTATTTATTTTCTCTATTTTCATTAATCACAGACCTATCAAAAACTTTGCATGGAAAATGTAATGTATTTGGCATGTTCTTTCCAAGTTTCATGGCGATTGGACCATTAGAAAAAAAAACACATGGCTTTACAATTTGGGTACCAAAATCTGGGTAGACACCTAACACTATTTGGCTTGGAACTCCTGATCTGTAAGAGTGGGCAGGTTGAGTTTAAATTTACATAAAAACAGACATAGGCGGGGCTGAAATTAAAACGTTGCGTGTAAAATAGAAAGTGTTGGATGGAGTTTGAATTTACTTACAAAACAGGAAATAGAATAGTTTCCCGTCAACAAAAGAATAGTGTCACAGTGCTGAAATGAAGGAAACATAATCATTACAATAGGCTATTACATGGTATTCAAGGACACTTTATTTCTCCATTCAAAAATGTTTGTCTCATTCATTTCGGTAGAAGGAGACATGACATTTCATAACCTTCACTTTTCCAGCATATCAAAGGAACCAAAGTATTCAAAACCCTCACAATACATGATCCAGTGCATGTGAACTGTAAGGTGGTTGTTGTGGCAGGATGGTTAAGACGCTCAGCTGCCAATACAGAGAGTCCGTGAGGGTGTGGGTTCGAATCCCGCTCTCGCCCTTTCTCCCAAGTTATGACTGGAAAATCAAACTGAGCGTCTAGTCTTTCGGATGAGACGATAAACCGAGGTCCCGTGTGCAGCACGCACTTGGCGCACTGAAAAAGAACCCATGGCAACGAGAGTGTTGTCCTCTGGCGAAATTACGTAAAATGAAATCCACTTTCATAGGTACACAAATATGTAAGCATGCACTCAAGGCCTGACTAAGCGCGTTGGGTTATGCTGCTGGTCAGGCATCTGCTCAACAGATGTGGTGTAGCGTGTATGGATTTGTCCGAACGCAGTGACGCCTCCTTGAGAAAGTGAAACTGAAAAGTGAAACTGTTTTCCTCGAATTAATGTCCTCCAACTTCATGTTGTCCCATTAAAAATAACAAAAAAAAACCCAAACAACAACACCAAAATCTGGAATCTGTGTGGTTTGCAATGCATCTGACTTTCTCACCCCTATCCATCCATGCTTCTTAACAGCACATGGTCTGAATGTGTTCTTTCTTTCAGACTACAACGTGTAATACTGAGATGTACATGTCGGCATTATTGTTTCTATTTTTGCTGCACAGCAGTAGTTTAAAAAACCCAACAACAACAACAACAAAAAAACAAGTATACCTATCTATCTATCTATCTATCTATCTATCTATCTATCTATTCTTCTTTCTTTCTTCCTTTCTTTCTATCCACCTATCGTTTTAAAAAGTATGTCTATCTGCATAAGCTTAAACATATCTATCTATCTATCTTTCTTTCTTTCTTTCTTTCTATCTACCTATCCTATCTATCTTTCTTTCTTTCGTTTCTTTCTATCTACCTATCCGTTTAAAAAGTATGTCTGTCTATCTATCTATCTATCTATCTATCTACCTATCCGTTTAAAAAAGTATGTCTATCTATCTATCTATCTATCTATCTATCTATCTGTCTATCTATCTATCTATCTATCTATCTATCTATCTATCTATCTGTCTGTCTGTCTATCCATCTATCTGTCCATCCATCTATTCTTTTAAATAGGCTATCTATCTATCTATCTATCTATCTACCTATCTATATTCTTTTAAATAAGCTATCTATCTATCTATCTATCTATCTATCTATCTATATTCTTTTAAATAAGCTATCTATCTATCTATCTACCTATCTATATTCTTTTAAATAAGCTATCTATCTATCTATCTGTCTATCTATCTATCTATATTCTTTTAAATAAGCTATCTATCTATCTATATTCTTTTAAATAAGCTATCTATCTATCTATCTAACTATCTATATTCTTTTAAATAAGCTATCTATCTATCTATCTATCAGTGGCGCAGAAAACCAGGAGGTCACGTTTCCTTGGAGGCACATTTATCGGCGTTCTTATCAAGAAGAGAATACAACAGCGGGGGTATTTGCGCCACACGGTTATAATAACAATCCCAAGCAAATTACAAATCTGTCCGACAGAGGGCGTCAGTGTGGTGACAGTCACTGTGATACAGTTTCTGGGAAAGGAACGACCGGAAATGACCACAGGACACCAAGGCATGCGCGGACACGACCACCGGAAATTGTTCTGTCTTGTGCGTGTGGGTTGTGGCGACGTGCAGGAGTGAAGGACAACACAGGGTGCTGACCACTCTTTTTTTTTTTTTTTTCTTTTTTTTTTCAGGTCAAGGGTGGACTCCGTGAATTTATATAAGATAGGGGGATTAATTACAGGTGTGCAGGTGTTGAAACTAGACAACGTATGGGTAAATAGATAGTCCGCTACAACTTCCAGTCCTTCGGATGAGATAATAAACCCAGGTCTCGTGTACAGGATGCAGTTCGCGAGCGCGTAAAAGAACCCACAGCAACATAAATGTCATCCTTGGCAAGATTCTAGTGAAGAAAAAAAAAAAAAAACTCGTGTAATAAGTGGAGTGATGGCCTAAAGGTAACGCGTCCGCCTAGTTCAGTTTCAGTTTCAGTAGCTCAAGGAGGCGTCACTGCGTTCGGACAAATCCATATACGCTACACCACATCTGCCAAGCAGATGCCTGACCAGCAGCGTAACCCAACGCACTTCAAGTTAGTCAGGCCTAGGAAGCGATAGAATCTGAGCGCGCTGGTTCGAATCACAGCTCAGCCGCCGATATTTTCTCCCCATCCACTATACCTTGAGTGGTGGTCTGGACGCTAGTCATTCGGATGAGACGATAAACCGAGGTCACGTGTGCAGCATGCACTTAGTGCCCGTAAAAGACCCCACGGCCACAAAAGGATTGCTCCTGGCAAAATTCTGTTGAAAAATCCACTTCGATAGGAAAAACAAATAAAACCGCACGCAGGAAAAAAAAACAACAAAAAAAAACGGGTGGCGCTGTAGTGTAGCGACGTGCTCTCCCTGGGGAGAGAAGCCCGAATTTCACACAGAGAAATATGTTGTGATAAAAAGATACACAAATTCAAATTCAATGCTGTTGCAGACAGGGAAAAAAACAAACAAACAAACAAACAAAACAAAAAAACAACAAAAAACAAGAGAAAAGAAATACGTGGCGCTGTGCTGTGGCGATGCGTTCTTCCTGGGGAAGAGAAGCCGGATTTCTACACAGAGAAAAATGCCCCCTGACAGAAAAAAAAAGAAAGAAAAAACCCCAACATGATTCAGTAAAAATACAGAGTACCTACCTCAAGAAGCTTAGCGCACCAGGAGGAACCTGACGAGCAAGATTCATTTTATGTCTGACCAGCGGAGTCAAACAACGGAAGAGCTTTCTTCTGAAATAACAACAAAAAAATAAAGAAATAAAGGTTACTGCTACTGCTACTGCAACTACTACTATCACTACTAGTAGTGGAAATGATAAGAAGACGAAGAAAAGAAGAAGAAGAAGAAGAAAAATGATAATAATGATAAATAAGAACAAAAATACTACTACTACTACTAACACTACTACTGCTAACAATAGGAAGAAGAAAGAGAGAGAGAGAGAGAGACAGAAAGAGAGAAAAAGAAAGAGAGACAGACAGACAGATGGACGGACAGAGAGGAAGAGACTATAAACTCATTGTTGCGATTCATTATGCAGGGTGTTTTTTTTAACCCGTTCACATTCAGTTTTGTGAACTGGTCTGCAGAGGAAAATTTGAATCAGTGATACACGTTTGAGTTTCAAGCTGTGATGGGACGCAACTCCTTGGATTCCAAGTGGCTCATTCACACACACACACACACACACACACACACACACACACACACACACACACACACACACACACACACACACACAGAGAGAGAGAGAGAGAGA
>NC_134895.1:12414916-12417416 GCF_041734735.1 Babylonia areolata
TGTGATTCTTCTTCCACATGGCTTCTCAGTGGAGTGATGGCCCAGAGGTAACGCGTCCGCCTTGGAAGCGAGAGAATCTGAGCGCGCTGGTTCGAATCACGGCTCAGCCACCGATATTTTCTCCCCCTCCACTAGACCTTGAGTGGTGGTCTGGACGCTAATCATTCGGATGTGACAATAAACCGAGGTCCCGTGTGCAGCATGCACTTAGCGCACGTAAAAGAACACACGGCAACAAAAGGGTTGTTCCTGGCAAAATTCCGTGGAAATAATCCACTTTGATAGGACAAACAAATAAGACTGCACGCAGGAAAAAATACAAAAAAATGGGTGGCGCTGTAGTGTAGCGACGCGCTCTCCCTGGGGAGAGCAGCCGAAATTTCACACAGAGAAATCTGTTGTGATAAAAAGAAATACAAATACAAATAATTTTCTCTTCCCGAAAGTCGATTGTGAAACTGATCATGATGCCCAAGTACTTGACCTGTATTGGAGTTTCGCTATCAACATGTTGTCACATTTTTTTGGTTTGTTTGTTTTGTTGTTGTTGTTTTTTTCAGAATGTTAGGCCTTGTATTGACGCAAACTGAAACAATTCACATTGCCGTGGCCAAGTGGTTAGTGCTGGGGATAGCCGACTGGGGGTACTCGGGTTCGCGTCGCATCAGAGGTTGGGAATTTTTCAGTCCGTGGAGCTGAATGTGCTGTGAGCTCAAACGGATAGATAGACTGGGACCACACAGCTGAGGGTCGTCCACTTCACACATGCATCTTTGGAGGTGTTGTTCAAAATGTTCTGACCAACTCTGCAGGTGTATGTATCTCTCTGGTCGTACACAGTAAAAGACACAAGCCCAGCACTGTAAACGATATGGTATGTCCGCTATGTAGATCTGCAAAAGAAGATGAAGTCCATTTCGTATTATGTTGTCCTGTATTAGATGGCTTGAGACAAATATATATTCATTTGAGATATTATAGCAGACCAAGTAAGTTTCGGTTAGTATTACTTCTGTCTTCTACAAATGATAACGTTTTTTCGAATCTTGTCATATTTATCTATAAGTCATTAAAACGATGGAGTTTCATGATTGGTTAAAGAGAACAGAGCTTTGAGCATACACGTTGTAAGATTATAATGCAAATATATTCTTACAAAATATGTAATCACCCCTTCAAATGGGCCATGGCCTTATTGAATAAACTTTCGTTTCTGTATCTCTCTGGTCTTGTTGACACTGAAGTATGTCAAAAAAAAAAAAAAAAAAAAAAAAAAAAAAGCGTAGAGAACAGCCTTGTGTACTCACAGTGATGGCCTAGAGATAACGCGTCCGCATAGGAAGCGAGAGAATCTGAGCGCACTGGTTCGAATTATGGTACAGTCGCCAATATTTTCTCCCCCTCCACTAGACCTTGAGTGGTGGTCTGGACGCTAGTCATTCGGATGAGACGATAAACCGAGGTCCCGTGTGCAACATGCACTTAGCGCATGTAAAAGATCCCATGGCAACGAAAGGGTTGTCCCTGGCAAAATTCTGTAGAAAAATTCACTTCGATAAAAAAACAAAAACAAAAAAAACTACACGCAGGGAAAATTAAAAAAAAAAGAAAAAGAAAAAAAGGTGGCGCTCGCAGTGTTGCGGAGAGCAACCCGAATTTCACACAGAGAAATCTGTTGTGACAAAAAAGAGAAATACAATACAATGCAAAAACTAAACTGAAATCCATAGCAGCAGCAGCATTACCCTCCTCATCTTTCATCGTGAGTCCAGGAAAACGAAAACCATTCTGACTTTGGTGACATTTCGTACCCGGATTTCATAATGGCCTTACTTTCGATTTCCTCTCCATGTCCATACATTGCGTAAGTGACTGTCAAAAGTCTTCAGTGACGGCAGATTCATGGACAGTCGTTGGAGGAAAGTGGTGGCGGTCTCCATTTTGTATTTGTATTTGTATTATTTTGTATTTGTATTTATTTTTATCACAACAGATTTCTCTGTGTGAAATTCAGGCTGCTCTCCCCACGGAGAGCGCGTCGCTATACTACAGCGCCACCTTTTTTTTTGTATTTTTTCCTGCGTGCAGTTTTATTTGTTTTTCCTATCCAAGTGGATTTTTTCTGCAGAATTTTGCCAGGAACAACCCTTTTGTTGCCGTGGGTTCTTTTACGTGCGCTGAGTGCATGCTAGCACACGGGACCTCGGTTTATTGTCTCATCCGAAAGACTAGCGTCCAGACCACCACTCAAGGTCTAGTGGAGGGGGAGAAAATATCGGCGGCTGAGCCGTGATTCGAACCAGCGCGCTCGGATTCTCTCGCTTCCTAGGCGGACGCGTTACCTTTAGGCCATCACTCCACTTTTGGAGGAGATGCTCACTCAGTCTGGCTCCGCGACTAATCTATAAGGGGGCTTTTGTGCGAGGCCAACAGGACTGCTGCAGCTGTTGAGAAGAGGCAGGCCAGAAAGTCACGGGCAAACAAGCTCCCTGACAATGAT
>NC_134895.1:12424916-12429916 GCF_041734735.1 Babylonia areolata
TTTCTCTGTCTCTGTCTGTCTCTGTCTGTCTGTCTGTCTGTCTGTCTCTCTCTCTCTCTCTCTCTCTCTCTCACACACACACACACACACACACACACACACACACACACACACACACACATATATATATATATATATATATATATATATATATATATATATATATATATATATACATACACACATAAACGCACACACGAACATGCACACACACACACTCACACACACACACACACACACACACACACACACACACAACACACACACACACACACACACACAACACACACATTCTCTCTGGTGGACCACTTCATCACCGACCGTGCAGACCGGAAGTGGAGGCGAGGAATGAGAGCAGAGGAAGTGACGGAAATGACGACAACACAAAGTGCTAACAACAACACCAACGACGATGACAACGGTCATGTCATCAAGGGCAAGTCATTTCGTTGTCAGCTATCAGCATTCAGAGTGCAGCCCTCCTCCCCCCCTCTTTGGGGTTAATTAAAGGGTCGGTTTCAATGTCAGGATTATATCCTGCACCGCCACCGACAACCTCTCTCTACAAATGACGTGAAGCACCTTGTGTGATGATTATCGTTGTCACAATGAGGGATGCGTCCCGCTCGCTCCCGCCAGTGTTTTCTTTCACTGGTAAACAGATCAGCTAGCTACACGTTACAGTGACATCACGATGAAGAAGATGATGATGATGATGATGATGATAGTGATAGTGACGATGATGATGATGATGTTGATGACGATGATGACAATGTTGAAAATAATCGAAAATAATGATGATGATGTTGATGGAACGATGATGTTGATGACGATAATAATGAGGAGGAGGAGGTGGTGGATGATGATGATGATGATGATGATGACGACGACAACGACAACGATGACTATTCCCCCCACCCCACCCCCCAATCCCCCTACCCCTCAATGCTTTTATCGGGAAGGTGACATGCTGAGTCAACCAACCGAGGTCCCTTGTGCAGCATACACTTAGCGCACGTCAAAGAACCCACGACAACAAAAGGGTTGTCCCTGGCGAAATACTGCAGGGATATCCACTCCATTATACCCGTGTATGCGTGCGCGTGTTTGAATCCTGACTGAATAGCACAGGAAACGAATGATGAGCGCTTAAAGGCAGATCTCAGTCGGCTTTACGCAGGTAGACAGAATTTGGCCTCTGGCCGAAGATTGGCGCTACATATACCTAAGTATCAACAATGATAAAAAAAATCATCAATGATGACGAGGAGGAGGAGGACGATGACGACGATGACGACAACAAAGATCATGAGGATGGTGATGATGACGACGACGACGACGATAATGATGGTGACTGATAACGCTTTTTTTTCTTCCTTCGTGTCAGTGCTGGCCTTCTCGATCATCAGTCACGCTAAAAAGCTGAGAACGACCGATAGACAAGACACCGCAGACACAAAACACTTCACTGCTGATTCTACCACCCACACCCATTTCAGTCATGCTCCAGACAGTATATACTACACTGGCCCAACACTCAGCCTTATATCACAGATTGACCTAAGTTTTAGTTGGGCCAACAGCAAAGTGAGAGCTGCATTATCGATGGTTTCTGAATTGCAATGAGAACTCATTTGCAGCTTAGTCTTTTGTGAAGGACTATGACTCTCATACTAGGAGGCAAAATTGAACTGGCTGTTAGCCTTGTGGGGGGGAGAGGGGGCCTTGTGGGGGATGGGGGGGGGAGGTGATAGTTGGCGTTTTGGGAAGCATCCCAACACCGATTTTCCTAAAACTTCTTGACCGAGAGTGGGTATGTAACTGGGGCAAGACACTCTCCACTATAATCAAATACTAGCCCGGATAGTCGGGACAGCAGTTACCTCCTCTGCTGTACTGATGGTCATAATCGAGCCTGACTGACTATCATACATGTATACTACACAGATTCCTTTAAGGATGCAGGCGTTGCTTTGCTGGCTGCTTCATGATACCATTGTGTGTGGGTGTTACGCGGGCTCTAAACCATCCTTTGAATTCTGTCAGAGTGGCTTGGTGTCTGTCTTTTTAAGTTTCAGCTGAGAGAAAAAAGAAAAGTTTTAAGCTTCAGAGAGAATGGGAGACATAGACAGAGAGACAGACAGGGGGGAGAGAGGCAGACCCACCCTTTTAAGTCTATCAGTGCGGTTTGGCATCTGTCTTTGAGTTTCAGCTGAGAGGAGAAAAATGTCGTGTTTTAAGTTTCAGAGAGAATGGGAGACACTGACAGAGAGAGTAAGTGGGAAAGAGAGACAGAGAGGGGGGGAGAGAGACAGGGAGATTACCAGGACATGCTGTGACACGCATTGCCACTTACAAACCTTTCAAATCATTTGTGTCTGTCTGTCTGTGGATCTCTTGTGTGTTTGTCTGTATGATGCTTGTCATTCCGTCCGTCTGCATTTCTGTATGTGTGTGTGTGTGTGTGTGTGCGTGCGCGCGCGCGCGTCTCTGTCTGCCTCTTATTCTCGTTTTGCTATGCAGCGTTATAAATATCAATTCATTATTCTAGAATTCATGATCAGTAAGGAATTGCTCTGTTTTCCTATAAAGATTGTTTCTCCCTACTCTATCTTATTATTCGTGCATCCATGATTTATGACTGAGGAAGAATGTTGTTTTCATATCATGGTTGTTTTCTTTTTTCTTTTTCTTTTTCCTACTTTTTCTTCTTTTTCCCATCTGTTTTGCTTTCACCCCAACCCGTTTTAAGTTGTTTTTTTCTCTTTTTTAAATTATTCTTTTCCTTTCCGGGGGCTGCATGAAAAAAGCATCGACTTGCTTTGTGTATCGCCCTCAGGAAATGGGATTTATTCAGTTCAGTCTTCTCCCTTTCTTTGTGTCCACTCCAGTATGTCTCCATCTCCATCTCTCTCTCTCTCTCTCTCTCTCTCTCTCTTCTCCATGCTGATATATGGAATCTGGCACTGTTTTTACACCAGGCATTTAAATTTCGGGATATCATTGCAGCGTTAATGTAATATGTGTACTTATTATGGTTGGTTATATATTTTCATTTTGTTTGTTATTACTTATATTGTCACTTACCCCTTCATAAGGGGCCTAGGCCTATTAATGAATAAATAATCTGAATCTGAATCTGAATCTCTCTCTTCTCTCTCTCTCGATCCTATCTCTGAGTCTTCCCGTCTATCACGGTGTGTGTGTGTGTGTATGTGTGTGTGTGTGTGTGTGTGTGTGTGTGTGTGTGTGTGTGTGTGTGTGTGTGTGTGTGCGCGCGCGTCATCTGTGCATGTGTGTATGTGTGTGTGTGTGTGTTGGGGGGGGGGGGTTGGTAGGTGGGTGAGTGGCTGTGTGGCTGATTGGGTGTGTGCGTGCGCGCGCGTGTGTGTATGTATGTGTGTGTGTGTGCCTGTCTCTGTGTATGCGTGTGCGTGTGTGTGTGTGTATGTGTATGTGCGCGTGTGTGAATGTACGTGTGTCCTCTCTCTCTCTCTCTCTCTCTGTCTCTCTCTCTCTCTGTGCGTGTGTGTGTGTGTTTGTGTGTGTGTGTGTGTGTGTGTGTGTGTGTGTGTGTGTGTGTGTGTGTGTGTGTGTGTGTGTGTGTGTGTGTACAACTATGTGCATTGAACTGAACGTGGCTAGACTTCATTACAGCGAAAACAATTCCCCAACGGGGAAATAATCAATAAAATAACCGTCAATATATGTACCTGTCGTGGTGTGTGTGTGTGTGTGTGTGTGTGTGTGTGTGTGTGTGTGTGTGTGTGTGTGTGTGAATGTACGTGTGTGTGTGTGTGTGTGTGTGTGTGTGTGTGTGTGTGTGTGTGTGTGTGAGTGGGTACGTGCGTCTTCTGTGCATGTCTGTGTGTGTGTGTGTGTGAGTGTGTACGTGCGTCTTCTGTGCATGTCTGTGTGTGTGTGTGTGTGTGTGTGTGTGTGTGTGTGTGTGTGTGTGTGTGTGTGTGTGTGTGTGAACAACTAGCTGCATTGATCACTACGCGGCTTGACTTCAGTACAGCTGAAACAATTCCCAAACGGGAAAATAATCAATTAAATAACCATCACAATATGTACCTGTAGTGGTGTGTGTGTGTGTGTGTGTGTGTACGTGCGTCCTCTGTGCATGGGTGTGTGTGTGAGTGTGTACGTGCGTCCTCTGTACATGTGTGTGTGTGTGTGTGTGTGTGTGTGTGTGTGTGTGTGTGTGTGTGTGTGTGTGTGTGTGTGTGTGTGTGTGTGTGTCCGTGATGAAAAATTAGAGAGAGACAGGCAGATAAATAGAGTGGAACCCGTTTGCCTAATGTTTAGTTTCATGTAAACGAAATAGATGAATGTAAGAACGACCGAATGAATTATTCAACGGGTGAATTACTGATTAATATATAAATGATCAAGTAAACGGATAGATAAATAAGTATTCGTAAATACGGAAATAAATATACCAAATGAATGAACAGATGAACTTGTATCCGATATCATATCGTATTCTAGATGATATTGAGCGTCTTCTTCTTATCCTGCTCCTGCTCCTGCTGCTTATTCTTCTTCTTTTACTTCTTCTTCTTCATCATCCTCGTCTTCTTTTTCTTCTCTGTATAATGATTTCTTTTCTCTCTTTTTTTTCTTCACTATTTTGCCTTCAGTCAAACTAACTCCCTGATAACTTGTCGAGTAAACTCATGATGATTAACATGCACATTTCATTCAGAAGAACGCCGGTACGTATCCACTGCTTTCATATATTCTTTCATTCATTCATACGCTTACTCAGTTACTGCTTTGCTGATATATTATATATATATATATTTTTTTTTTTTCAGCACAGTGACAGTGACGGAGAAGGTCATACAGGATTGGCCAGTTGCTAACACGAGGGCGGGGAACGCCAACCTTCAACAACTCCGCCGGCGTCTCTCTCTCTCTCTCTCTCTCTCTCTCTCTCACAGCACACGCCACACACAGCACACGCAGCACACGCCACACACAGCACACGCCAC
>NC_134895.1:12434916-12442416 GCF_041734735.1 Babylonia areolata
GTTAGAAGGTGGTGTGTGGAAGCTGGAACATTAAACAAACAAAAGTTGTTCTGTGCGCGTACTATGCCTCTTTTCATGCTTCGGAGCGGTATCTCACTGACTGTATCTGCACCTGTGTGTCTGTCTGCGTCCATGTGTTTCTCAGGCGTCTGCTTGTCCGGCTGTGTGTGTGTCTGTGTCTGTGTCTGTGTATCTGTGTGTCTCTTTCTGTCTCTCTCTCTGTCTCTCTGTCTCTTCTCTCTGTTTGTCTATCGGTCTCGCGCGCGCACACACACACACACACACACACACTCTCTCTCTCTCTCTCTCTCTCTCTCTCTCTCTCCACCCCTCTCTCTGAGAAGCGGATCGTTCTGTCTTTCCCCGTGTCAACGAAGTTCAGAACATCAGACAACTACGTTGTTGTTGTTCTTTGTTTTTGTTTGTTTGTTTGTTTGTTTTTGTTAATATTCTGATTTCTTGATGTATGACTGTGTGTTTTAAGAATAAAGAAATTTCACTTTTGATGTATGACAAAATTTAATTCACGTAATTTCCCCATACATGCCACAGGTTAAGATGGCAGTAATTTGTTTTGATATAATTCACGCTCCTACCCCTTCTTTCCCGTCCTCACCTCTCTCTCTTTCTTTCTCTGTCTGTCTGTCTCTGTCAGTCTGTCTGTCTGTGTAATAACAGAGAGTGGATGCAGCGTGAATGATTATTGTTTGTTGTCGTGTGACTCCCCCATACCCACCCCTCACCCCCCACCCCTCCCCTGCCTTGTCTGTGTCCCTCTCTTCCCCCCCCCCTCTCTCTCTCTCTCTCAGCCATCTGTCCCTGTCGCATTCTCTCTCTCTCTCCTTTTTCCTCTGTCCTCCCCACCCTCCCCTTCCCTTTGTCCCTCTCCCCACCCCCGCTCTCTCTCTGTCCCTTTCCTTCTCTCTCTGTCTCCATCTCTGTCTCTGTCTGTCTGTCTGTCTGTTTCTGCATCTCTGTCTCTCTTCCCCCTCGCCGTTTGTCTCCCCTCCCTTCCCGCCGCCTCTCTCTCTCTCTCCTTTTCTCTTTGACCACCCTCGCCCCATCCATCTCCTCTCTCTCTCTCTCTCTCTCTCTCTCTCTCTCTCTCTTTAACATGTCCCCCGTGGATGAAATTCATGATGGATCATCTTCCGCAATCAAACAGACGTGAACGGAATCCGGGTGTGAGCCATGTAGGTCACTAGTCACCAGTCCTTGTGTCCCTCCTGTCAAAGCCGATTAACCGTTGGTGTAACTAAGCAGTTCCAACACACACACACACACATACACACACACACACACACACACACACACACACACACACACACACACACACACACACACATTCATTCATTCATTCATTCATTCATTCAAACGCGCGCGGGCGCCAACCAACTGTGAAATGCTAAATACGGAATCAATGAATCGCATTAAAAAATTTGTCCTGTGTGTCCGTCTGTCTTCAGTCTTTAAACCAGTTAGTCGCTGTGTTTCTAGGGCGACCTTTTTCAAACATGAATAATTCAATAAAAATAGAAATCGAAATCCTTTAATGTCTTCTACACGTAAATCTTTTTCGAAAGAATTCTGTCTCTGGCTTGCCAGAAATAATTTAGTATTTCATTTAATGAAAATGACTTGTTAATGTTGATTTACTTGTTGAATTGAATGGACTTATTTATTTAGTTTTTGACATTACTCTTTTTGTTTGTATGGCGTGTTTAAAAAATGCACGTGCATAATGTTCCAATGGGTAAATCAACTAAACTTCTTGTCTGGTCTTGCCTTGCGTAAGTTGAATAAGGAAACTGTAGACTAGATGCGGATTCAGTTGAAATCCAACACGAACCTGTTTTTCTCCGGTAATTTTTTTTTTTTTACCTTTGTCACAGCAGGAAGTAGCCTGTAGGCAGATTCTTTTGAAATCGATGACCAGGCTGTTTATTCTCCGGTAGCTTTTAAGCCAAGGTGAATCATTCGTAAGGAATACGGATTACCCGTCGGCATAACGTCGCTAGGCATACGAGGTTGTCGCCGGCGACAGTGACAACATATGCCGCAACACACATTTCTATTTGTTCCAGTCTCTTCTTCTCTTGTCCTCCCATCTCCTCAGTTTCACCCCTCACCCCATCCTCCCTCTCTCTCCCCTTCTTTCTGTCTGTCTCTGTCTCTCTTACACACACACACACACACCCACACACACACACACACACACACACATATATATATATATATATATATATATATATATATATATCATCTCCGTGTGTGTCAAGTCAAAATTATCTTTATTGGGGGTAGAAGAATAAGCTTATACAGCTTTTTTACCATCCTGCCCTCAGGATGTGCGTGCGCGCGCGCGTGTGTGTGTATGTGTGTATGTGTGTGTGCCCGTGTGTGCTTTCTGTATCTTTTCCATCCCCCATTTCACTCACTTAGTCCTGGAACCCCAACCCACCCCCTCTCTCTGTCTCTGAACATAGACACTAGAATTCCCTAGTGTCTTTGCTCTGAAGAAGAAGAAGAATATTGCTGATTATGATATTGATAAAGAAAACAACAACAAAAATATGGAATAAATTAAATCAAATAAAGATAAGAAATAAGGACAAAAAACAAACAAACAAACAAACAAATAAAAAAATAAAAAAAACCGTAATAACTACATGAATAAATAGTTGACGAAGAAGTAAATGCATGAGTAAATATGGTATAAAAAGTCATAAATAATTACATAAACGAGTATGTACGAAATAGGTAGTAAATAAAGAAGTAAATAGCTATCAAAGTAACCCAGCAAGAAAATAAGGGGGTTAATCAGGATGTAACACTACAAAACGAACGAATTAATACTAAAGCTGCCAGCTCACGATTTCTGGTCATCGGATAGCCGTTCTCTCAGTCTAGTCCGAGGTACCTCCAAAGCCGACCAGTAAATGCTGCAATTAATTCGGCGGGCGTCTGAACGGTATTCGTTCGATAAACCCGCGTCTCTTACTCCCCCACTCTTTCTCTCTTTCCTTGGACAATGGGCTGTCTGTTCCGCCTCCAACGAAGAAGACGTGATTACCAGCTGGTGGTGTGATAGCAGGCACTGGAATTCGCCAGTCTCCTGGTGTCAATTATTGCAGCAACTCCCATAGGCTCCTGTGTGGTCGTGATCGCTATTCTCTCTCTCTCTCTCTCTCTCTCTCTCTCTGATAACGAGAAAGGCAGTAAAACAAGAGCGAGCGGTTTTGTGTGACTGGGGGAATTACATCATTACTCTGGATGTGAAGCAAATCGAATAAAAGTCCGGGCAGCGATGGCGCAACTTGATGCCGGCTGTGTGTGTGTGTGTGTCTGTGTGTGTGTCTGTTTGTCTCGTTGTATGTGTGTTTCTGTTTCTCTTAAATGCCTCTGTTTATCTCTCATTCTCTGTCTGTCTGTATTAGATAGATGGATAAATAGAGTGTATTATACATATAGATAGATAGGTAGATTTATTATACGTATGCACGCCCGTGTACGTATAATGATTTGCGGTGTGTATGTGTGTGTGTGTGTGTGTGTGTGTGTGCGCGCGCACCCATTATGTGTATGTTTTGTGGTGTGTGTGTGTGTGTGTCTGTGTGTGTTTGTGTCTGTTTATCTTTCTCTCTCTCTCTCTCTCTCTCTCTCTCTCTCTCTCTCTCTCTCTCTCTCTCTCTCTGTGTGTGTGTGTGTGTGTGTGTGTGTGTGTGTGTGTGGCTGAGGTTATAAAAGACGAACGACACGAATCGTGCTGATAATCTTTATGGCCCTGTGTGACAGGAAAACACCACCTGACCGAGAAATTAAGATTACATGTCATCAGCAGAGAACTGCAACAGGAGGTAAACATCCGAACGATTAAAGGCACACTGGTGTTGCTGACGGTCAAGTCCACGAATAACAAATGCAGCTAATATACAATAATGACAACTGCCATCACCAATACTACGTGTACATGTATATATGCAATTGCCACCAACATGACCGAGCGAAATGAATTCATTTACGCATTCATAATATGCAACTGAACAAAACAAAAAACAAAAATAAAAATAAACAAACTTCTTCGTCTTCTTCTTCTGCGTTCGTGGGCTGCAACTCCCACGTTCACTCGTATGCACACGAGTGGGATTTTACGTGCATGACCGTTTTCACCCCTCCATGTAGGCAGCCATACTCCGTTTTCGGGGGTGTGCATATTGGGTATGTTCTTGTTTCCATAACCCACCGAACGCTGACATGGATTACATGATCTTTAAAGTGCGTATTTGATCTTCTGCTTGCATATACACACGAAGGGGGTTCAGGCACTAGCAGGTCTGCACATATGTTGACCTGGGAGATCGTAAAAATCTCCACCCTTCACCCACCAGGCGCCGTCACCGTGATTCGAACCCGGGACCCTCAGATTGACAGTCCAACGCTTTAACCACTCGGCTATTGCGCCCGTCTAAAAATAAACAAACGAAAAGAAACGAAGAAAGAAAGATTCAAAAAACAAAATGAGAAGAAGAAAAAGAGTAACAACTAATCCAGTGATACAAAGCGAAAGAGAGGGAGGGAAAGACAGACAGAGAGAAAGAGAGAGAGAGAGAGAAACACTGAACACTGAAATGTTTAAGAGCTGTAAAGCTCTAGTTACATAGTAGGTACAAATCAGAAGAAAAATGGTACAAAACAAATAAAATAGAACAGAAAAGAAAAACATAATCAAACTAAACTACTAAGGGATAAGCGGCACTTTGGTACTTTGTCATTTGCTTTAAAAGTCCATGTGGCAGGCGGGTACTGTGCCTTTTTTCCCCCAGTCGTTCGTCTCCAAGGTTTGAACAGTACACAGGAAATTCGAAACAAAGTACATATAACCTGTATAATAATTATATAAGCATGTGACATCGACACACATCATATCAATACGAACATATAACAAAGTATATAAATTAAACATAATAATTATTTAAGCATGTAACACCGAAACACGTCATATCAATACGAACACATCATACAAAACAACAACATCAACAACAAAATTATCGAAATTGACCATCCAAATGTAACCCTTCCTTTTTGTCTATACCTCCCCCCCTCCCAGCCCCCTCCCCCCTCCCCCCCCCCCCCCCCCCCCCCCCCCCCCCCCCCCCCCGCGCGCCTCCCCTCCCCTCATAGAACCATACTAAGTTTTTAATTAATTGATTAATGAGTATTTGGACCGATAGTAGACGTTTTACATAATATATTCACTGCCTCGGATACATTGTGTGTGTGTGTGTGTGAGAGAGAGAGAGAGAGAGAGAGAGAGAGAGCTTATATGTGTGGGTACGCGCGCGCGTGTATATGTGTGTGTGTGTGTGTGAGTGTGAACTGTGGGCGCGCGTGCGTGCGTGCGTGCGTGTGTGTTGTGGGGCGTATGCAAACACAGCACACTCTTGTAAATGTCACTGTGGGGCGATAAAGAAAAAAAATCAAAACAAAATCCTCCCTCACTCAGTCCGGTCGCACTTCACATGAGGTCAGTGGCGCGGTTTGGCCTCAGGGCCACTGTATGCACCATGCGTGGTATTCCTGCTGTGGTTGAACGCTGTGTACACAGTCACACGTCATGTTGACATGCCACTGCCTTCAAGAAACCCAACCAAACCCAAACATCGTCGCCCATGGCAACAAAGTGCCTCCCCTTCCCCTCGCCCCCCCCCCCCCCCCCCCCCCCCCCCCCCACACACACACACACACACCCGTCCACCCGCCCTTTCTCCCTCCTACGTTGAGAATCTCACTCAGCGCTCATAAGCATCAGCTGATGTGGAGGTTTTCTGTCGATGTTATTAAGTCATGTGTGAACGACTTACCTGTGTGAAAGCGCTTTGGTGTGTCTCTGCACAAGATTTAACGCAATATAAGTGCACTTCTTCTTCTTCGTCGTCGTCGTCTTCGTTATTATCATTATTATCATTATCATTAGTATTATCATTCATGTATGGTGAGACATAAAACCAAAGGGAGGTCGTATGTCTCTGTGGTTGTGTCAGTGTGTTTGTGTCTGTGTATGTTTGTGTGTGTGTGTGTGTTTGTGTTAATGTGTTTGCTTGTGTGTATGTGTGTATGCGTGTGTGTGTGTGCGTATGTGCGTGCGTGCGTGTGTGTGTGCGTGTGTATGTGTGTGCGCATATGTTAGTGCGTTTGTGAACTTAAAAGAATTTATTTTCAGGGCAGGTATGTGCGCGGGATCCGGGAGTGTTTAGTGAGTGTGTGTGTGTGTGTGTGTGTGTGTGTGTGTGTGTGTGTGTGTGTGTGTGTGAAACTGAAACACACACACACACACACACACACACACACACACAGATAAATGGTTTAATATGTTTTGGCCACAGGCATACAAAAACAGGATTGTGGGGAGGAACGTGGAGAAGTGTGAATTTCAAAATTACCATTAGAGCGACAGACAGACAGACACAGACAGACAGAAAGACAGACCGACTTCGTGCCTTCATTTACATTTTATATGTTAATGTTACCAATAGCTTGTTTGTGTCTGCCATCCCTTCTGTTCTTTCATCTATTTATACTTTCAGCTGTCGCACTAGCACGTCGATGATAATTATTTCTTCATGTACTCTTTCTCTCATCTGTCCATCGCTTTCTCTCTGTCTCTGTCTGTGTCTGTCGCTCTCTCTGTCTGTCTCTCCCTCTACCTCTCTCTGTACTTCTCTCTTAATATCTATCTCTCCATCCATTCCCCTACTCTCGCGCTCACTGTTCCTGTCTTTTTTGTTACTGTGTCAGTCTGCGTCTCATTTGTGTCTCATTTTGTCTGTATCTCTCTCTGTCTCTCTTTCTATTTGTCCATCAACCCCCCCCCCCACCCCCACCCCCACTCTCTCTCTCTTTCTGTAATAGACTGGCATGCCTCACTTGAAAAGCATGATTTCTTTCAGGTATATTCCAGTTTCAATCAGTCAATATCTCCCAAAGTCTACTTTCATCACCTTAAGAATGTTAACTTACGAAGGTGTCTTGCAAAGTTTAGAATTGGAATGTCCCCCATAAAACATAGTTATTTGCGATACAGACCCCATTTAGATAATGATGATAGCTATTGTCCTTTCTGTCGTAATGCCATTTGAAAATGAAGTGCATTTTCTTTTTGTGTGTCACAAATATCAGGATCTGAGAGATTTAATACCAGTTAAAGTATTACAGATGTCCGTCATTCTTCAAGCTTTCTTTGATTCTAGCCTGTGAAAACGTTGATGTTATAACAAAACTTTCTTTGTTTATATATATAGAGCACTTAGCCGCAGAAAAGAATGTCTCAGTAATATTTCAAATAATGCATGATGTTTTTTTTCGTGAAACTGTGTACTCCTATTGTCATGGGCCAGAGGCCTGACAATTAAAACATTTTTGACTTTGACTCTCTCTTTCTGTGACTCACACACACACACACTCTCTCCCCCCTCTCCCCTTTCATAACTCTTCGTCTCCAGT
>NC_134895.1:12449916-12554916 GCF_041734735.1 Babylonia areolata
TGTTGCGTTAACTTGTGCTCAACTTGGAAAGTTGACATGTAGTTGGTGTGGGTCTTGGCTCAACTTCCAAGATAGTATAAATAAAGCTCTCGGGGTAGCTATTCAGTCCATCTTGCCTCTTGTCGAAAAGAAAGGGATTTCTCTTCAGAAAATCCAAGACCTGCTCCTTTTGATTCTCGATGAGCCTTGGCTGCTTGAGGGACTTGCCCTTCTTGTCAGTCTGGGTGGGGGTGGACTCGATCCCCGGGGTGTGCTCTGCAGCATCTCCAGGAGTCGACGGCACATCATCAGGAACAACTGCGGAATCAGGACTCGACATCTTGTTGTTGCAGGGTCGACAGTGAAAAACCCTAGCAGCAGCCAAAGATTTGAATGAAATGCGCGCAAAGATATCGTGTGATGGTCTGGTTTATATACTGTGCGCACACCAACTGTACAAGTTGAGATAAGATGCAGTAGCCCACACCAACTAGTTGCCACAACCTCTGTCAACGTAAATCAACTTACATCGTAGTTATCGCGTCCAAAAAACACACACTGCGTGCGTGCGAGCGAGGCTTGGCTTGCGAGTCGAGGAATGCCACGCGGTGGAGAAAAAGGTTGCCTCAACTCAGCGCATCTTGTGTAAACGCGCATGTCAACTGGCGCCAACGTCGAAGTTGGCGGCCAACTCCATAGGATATTGGGTGGGAGGTGATATCTATTTCAGCTACGGCAACTTGAAGCGCATCTTGATCGGGAAAACCAGATAGGCAAGGTCTAAAAATAAAGGGTCGACAACTGCCACCAACTCACAATATCCTTCCTCATCTAGCTCGGCAACTCTAGCACAACTAGTTGCTGGGAGTTGAGATGCCTAGTGTAAATTAGCCTTAAGAAACAAAATGAGAGTAATATGCCCTTGATTAAGCCGGAAAGAGAATTCGTGGGACGTCTCTAAAAGTGAAAGTTGCGAGTTCCTCGATTGTATTTGTGTAAATGCTTCGCAATGGGTCTGGGGGGAAAACGGGAGGAGCGAAGTACTGTGTGTGCTGTTCAAACTTAAAGGAAAAAAGATATCGCAACGAATACCAGCCACGATCCGATTGCAAAGAGCGTGGCGATCTCAGAACCACATCGTGAACTGAACTGAAACCAAGGACCCTCACCCTCCGTGGCGATGATATTCCTTCATTTTTTACGAACAAAGTCTTCAAAACAAGCACGGTATGTGACATTTTGAATCGAATATTCATTTTTATGTTTCAAAATATATTTGTTTCAATTCAACAGCCAAGCCCAAGAATGTTTTGGGTCTGATTTCTCAAAGAGGGATGATTATACTGTCTTCATTTCACACACACTTATCTGCCTAATGTTTGAATCCAAAAGCACAATTTAATCTTTAAAACGGAGAATTACAGTACACCAGCTGGCCGGTCTTTTTCAACTTCCAGTCACCAATATTGTATCATTCAACTGGATTTGTGTGTGTGTGTGTGTGTGTGTGTGTGTGTGTGTGTGTGTGTGTGGTCTTCGCTGTGATTTTTATTCAGCACAGATAAATGCATCTCTGACACATAGTACAAAACTGACTAGTGTACCCCGGAAACAAACACTACAAAGCATTTTCACAATACAACATTTGTCAGCGCATACTTCTTTCAAGTGGAAATGCTTGCACATTTTCAGAAAGTGCTGTTTCTATGATTCTGAGACAGTGAGATCCTTGCTACTTCCACAGGCAGTGTGAATGTTTACACACACACACACACACACACACACACACACAGAGAGAGAGACAGAGACACACACACACACACAAGACACACACACACACACACAGATAGATGGATAGATAGATAGATAAGGCATAGTTATTGTTGCAAATTTAAACAACTCACTGGCTTGAGATTCTGCACATGCATAACACAGTGAATAGATCTGACACATTTTGGGGGTTGTATGCAGTTTGACTGAAACTGTGTAACTAAAAACAAATGTCATAACATTCAAGCTATAATTATATATTCTTTTCAGACGTGCAAGTCAGACGTGCCAGTTGTCAGACGTGCAAGTCCAAGAAGACATCACTGCTACTTCTGCGTCAGCAGTGGAAACCAATGCTGCTGACAGTAAACTGAGTAATTTTACAAAATTTAACAAATTTGGAAGTGAAAGTATTAATGATCTGACAGCTTTGCTTCCCCCTTTTCACCAATTTGACACTGATGACACAGTGAAAGATGACTTATCAGGGCCCTGAAGACCGTTTTGTCATAAAATTTAGACTGAAGGGGGCTTACAATAGTGGGTGTCAATTTGTAGAGTGTGTGTGTGTGTTAGTTGAGAGCAGATTGATTCAGAAGGATCAGTGGTATTTTGGTATTAACAAATTGTGTAACACAGTCAGATTATCATCTGTGTATGAAGATTTTTTTTAAAAGCTTTCTCATTGGGATTTGTGGAGTTTGAATGCTCCTGATATTTTATTTGTCATACTGATGTGAACTGTAGCTGTGATTTTTCTTCTCTCTTCTTCTTCTTCTTCTCTTTGAAGAAGAAAGGTGGGGAGGTGCAGTATGCTTCAAATCAGCTGAGATAACACTGATCATGGAAACAAAATCGAAACTTTATAAATATAGACACTGCACTTCAATACAGATGTAGATCACACACACACAGACACAGACACACACACACACACACACACACACACACACACACACACACACTAATGGTGCTCACATCATAAATAAATCAGGTTGTTTAAACAATTGTTTATTATTTAGCATTTAGGTATGAATGAATGAAACCAAAAAAATAATAAAAGAAAATATCTTATCGAAGTGATTTTCTTCAAGTCTGTGTTTGACTCAGACCTGTTTACACTGCATTCTGTAAACAGTCCAAATTTGATTAGCAATAAACAAATGAATTATATATTTATGATTTAAAAAGAAAATACAGGAAATAAAAAATGGGAGGCTGGGCATGCATATGTAAATAAATGCAAATATTTACACAAAGAATTTACAGCACTACCAGTTTCTGAAAAAATGGCAGCAAAGAGAAAGCTGATATGTATGTGTTAATCCTTTGGCCAGTTCTTAGATACAATGAACTTACGGGTTTCCATAAAAGAAATACATATTTTAACCTGGTGAAAGTACAGACATATCCATTTTGGGTAAACAGGTCAGCTGATTGTACCAGACTGGTGTGCCTGAATGTCTGGGAGTCTTGAGAAGACTTATCAATGCATGTCACTTCCAATGATGTACGAGTGAGTACTGTATGCGCACATGCATTTGTGCTGCACCATAAGATGAAATCATTCTTTACTTACAGTTAATCATCAATGCAACTGTGATGAAACACACATGAATCAGTCTTGATGATTATCATCTTTAATCAAATTCCATTGCACAGCTCCACCACTCTTCTCCCCACAGTTTCCATGCTCAGCTACAACACTCTCCTCCACACAGTATAAAAAAAAGTAAAGTGACAGACTAGCCAGAAAAAGATCAAATTCATTGGAACAGCACTGCGCTTTTCTCAAGTCTGTTTAGAAGGCGCGCGCGCGCACACACACACACACACACACACACACACACACACACACACACACACACACACAAATACTATGTAGCCACAATATGAAATGCTGGAATGTATGTAGATTCTGAATGAATGGGTCACAAACAGGAGCGATACTTTTTTTCCTTCAGTTGTTAAAAATGTGCGTGAGGTTGATGTCGCTGTGACAGCAGAAACTGACTTGACTTCGCCTTCTTGTTTCTGGTTCTGCGACAATTTAAATGTTTTGCACGACGAACAAGTTCAACTTTCGTGCCACTTATCAGGTGTACGTTCTTTTTGAAATACTCTTTCGGTTCTTTAACTTTCATGGAGTCAAACGCACTTTCAGTTTCAGCGGACAGAGTCGCCATGTTGCCTTATCCGGACTTCCCAAGGTGAAGGGGTTGAACTTTTCACTGACCTCCGGTTTCTAACGAACAAGGTCTATAAATAACCCGCAAGGTCCTAGGCCTGCATTCAGTTTCTATAAATAAACCGCTATGTCCGATTCAGTCACTATAATTTACTATGTCACTATGTCCCTGTCGCTATAAATAACCGGTTATATCCCAGTCACTATAAATAACCTTTGTCCCAGTCACTGTAAATAATCTGCTGTGTCCCCGTTACTATAAATAACCTGCTATGTCCCCGTCACTATAAATAACCCGCCATTTCCCAGTCACTATAAATAACCTGCTATGTCCCAGTTAGTTACTATAAATAGCTCTCTATTTTCCCTTTACTATAGATAACTCTTTGTGTCCCAGGCCTGTTGGGCAACGTACTGGCCCTGGTGGTGCTGCACAAGACGCGGACGGAGATCCGCAGCATGATGTTCTACACGCTGGTGGCGGCCCTCACTTGGAACGACCTGCTGGGCATCTGCCTGACCTCGCCGCCCGTGCTGGCCGCCTACCTGAACGAGCGCCACATGCCCGCCTTGCCCTTCCTCTGCCGCTTCCACGCGCTGGCCATGGTGTGCTTTGGCCTGTCCACGCCCTTCATCGTCTGCGCCATGGCCATCGAGCGCAGCCTGGCCCTCAAGTGCAACTACTTCTACTCCAAGTACTGCACGCCCACCTCGGCGCGCGTGCTGGTGGCACTGCTCTGGGCCTTCGTGCTCTTCTTCGGTGGTCTGCCTTTGCTGGGGGTGGGGTCCTTCACGCTGCAATACCCCCAGACCTGGTGCTTCCTCCACTTCAGGTCTGTTTCAGTTTCAATGTCAGGTTTTCAGTTTTTCATTTTCTCAAGAAGGCGTCACTGCATCCGGACTAACCCATAATCCGCACGATTATACGCTTCACCACCATCTCTTTGGTGGCAAATGCATGACCAGCAGCGTAAACCAAGGTGCTTAGTCAGGTTCTGAGTGTATACATTTATATCTGTGTACCTATCAGAGTGGATAATACGCTTCACCACATATTATCTGCTTGACAAATGCCTGTTCAGCAGCATAACCCAACGCTTAGTCAAGTTTTGAGTGGATACAGATATATATATATATATATATATATATATATATACATATATATATATATATATACATATATATATATATTTGTGTACATATCAGAGTGGATCTCTTATGCAGAATCTTGCTGGAGGACAACCCTTTTGTTGCCTTTCTTGTTCAGCTTGTCCAGTGCATACCGCATTTGGGTCCTCGGTTTTATCGTCTCATCCGAATGACTAGACGCTCGGTTTGATTTTCCAGTCAAACTGGGAAGAAGAAAGGGCGAGAGCAGGACCAGAACCCAGACCCTCGCAGACACTGTACTGGCGGATAATCGTCTTGCTCTTTCACCGCCAAGTTTCTGTGTGAAAAACACTCCCCAGCGCCAAATATTTTAGAAACATACTCTCAGTCACAGGCTTCGGTTCATGTCAAAACAACACAATGGGTTTGTTCACTGCAAACTGGATCAGGGAGCAAAGGTAAGTCATTGTCCTGTTGGCGGGGAAACTGGCTGCAGCTGTCAAGCTTTTGCTACAGTGTGAAAAATTAATGGTCTTATCAACATGACTCCTCGATGTCGACAAAAGTCGCCTATGGCAGTGCACTGTCTAGTCAACAAAAGTCGCCCATGGCGGTGCACTGTCTAGTCAACAAAAGTCGCCTATGGCGGTGTACTGTGGCGGTGCACTGTCTGGTCAACAAAAGTCGCCTATGGCGGTGCACTGTCTGGTCAACAAAAGTCGCCTATGGCGGTGCTCTGTCTAGTCAACAAAAGTCGCCTATGGCTGTGCTCTGTCTAGTCAACAGAAGTCGCTTATGGCGGTGCTCAGTCTAGTCAACAAAAGTCTCTTATGGCGGTGCTCTGTCTAGTCAGCAAAAGTCGCCTATGGCGGTGCACTGTCTAGTCAGCAAAAGTCGCCTATGGCGGTGCACTGTCTAGTCAGCAAAAGTCGCCTATGGCGGTGCACTGTCTAGTCAGCAAAAGTCGCCTATGGCGGTGCACTGTCTAGTCAACGAAAGTCGCCTATGGTGGTGCACTGTCTTGTCAACAAAAGTGCCTACTGCAGTGAAAGAGTTAAGAATTAATCAACCGGTCTGCCGCCTTCCTCCTCAGGTCCTACGAGCCGCTGGACATGGCCTACGCCGGCTCCTACGCCCTCCTGAACCTGCTGGTGATCGCGGTGATGGTGGTGTGCAACGGCCTGGTGATGACCACACTGTGCAGGGTCCGCAAGTCCCGGAGGAGGAAGAGGATGTCCAGCGCCAGTTCCAACGGCACCCTGCTGAAGGTCGACCCCGCGGATGACGTCATGCAGCCCCCGCAGCTGTTGCGTCGGCGTCATCACCGCGACGTGGAGCTGCAGATGATCTGGTTGCTTTTCGCCATCACCACCATCTTCTCTGTCTGCTGGGCGCCGCTCATGGTGAATGAGGCTGTCTCTCTATGTCTTGTCTCCGTCTCTCCCTCTCTCTGTATCTCTTTGTCTCCCTCTCTCTTCCTCTCTCCCCACTCTCCCTCCCCTCTCTCTATCTCTTGTTCTCCCTTTCCCTCTGTTTCTGCCTGCCTGTCTCTCTGTGTATGCCTCTATCTCCGTATGTCGCTGTCTCTGTATATCCCTATCTGTATCTCTAATCTCTGTCTATCTCTGCCTCAGTGTCTGCCTGTCTCTCTGTGTTTGTCTCTATCTCCATCTGTCTCTGTATATCCTCATCTGTATTTCTATCTCTGTCTATCTCTATCTGCCTGTCTCTCTGTGCATGTCTCTATCTCCACCTGTCTCTGTCTTAGTATATTATCCCTGTTTGTGTCTCTATCTCTATCTTCCTGTGTCTGTGTATGTCTCTGTCTCCGTCTGTCTCTGTCTCTGTATATCCCTATCTGTTTCTCCATCTCTGTCTGTCTGTCTCTGTGTCTTTCTCTGTTTGTCTGTCTGTCTGTCTCTCTTTCTCGGTAAGAGATCGCCTCCAGTATGTCTTTCTTTTCCTTCCTGTTTTCTTTCTAGTTCATATTCTCTCCATTTTTCTTTCGTTCTTTCAATTGTCTTTGGGGTTTTTTGCTGGGGTTTTTTCCCCCCTTCCTGCCGGTATTTGTTTCAGTGTTTGAAGTTTATTCGATTATTTTTCAAGAACTAGAACTGATCAATGAACGGATTTTTTTTTTCTTTATTCCAGGTGTACATCCTGTTCTGCCTGCAGTCCCCAGACAACCACTCCCCAGTGTTCGGCCTGGTGGCGGTCCGACTGGCCAGCCTCAACCAGACCCTCAACCCCTGGATCTACGTCATCCTCCGCAAGTCGCTTCTCTCCCGCCTGGCCCGCCTGTGTCGTCACTACCGCCGGCTGACGTGCCGCGTCGCCCACAGCAAGACGACGTCATCAGGACGGGCATCGGAAGGGCCACGGAGACCCACAGGATTCCACCTCCACCAGCATCGGCCTCACCACCACCAGCCCTTCCTCCCCCTCCTGCTGCAACGGAAGGGGGAAGGGGCAGGGGGAGAGGGGTCCAGCACAAGTCTCCTGCACAAGTACGTGCACGTGGGACACCAGCTGTGCCCCAGCTCGCAGTTCGTGGGGACGGGTGGCCGCCAGGAGGCGGGGAAGGGATGGGGAAGAAGCAGGAGCTGGGGGACGGGGAGCAGTGAGGGTGGTGGTGGAGGGGGTGGTGGTGGGGCTGGGGGGGTATTGGAGGAGGACCCCCGGCCCGCCTGGAGCAGCGAGGTGAGCGGCAGGCGGCCGTGCTCCGTGTGCCGGGACAAGCTGAGGGCGGAGGGGGGCGGCGCCCGGGAGGGGGAGGAGAAGGAGGAGGGGGTGGTGGTGGGTTTGATGGGAGAGTACCCTGCTGCTTTTGCTGCTTCTTCTGCTGCTGGCTCCCTCCTTCAGCACCACCTCTCCACCAGCGCCACCACTTCGGCCCCCCACAGCTGCAGTCACGTGGTGACGGCCGCGTGCAGCGAGGATCCGACCCACCACCACCACAATCCCCACCACGACCCACGTCTTCCTCCACCCTCCCTCCCTGCTGACGGCGCTTACGTGGACTTCTTCCGTCACCTGCCCCCCTCCTCCTCCGCCGCCGTCCTCCCCCTCCGTGACGTCAGCAGCGCTCCTCCTCACTGGACAAAAGCGTGCCGGGAAAAAGACTTCACCGCGACGCACGTGCACAGCTTCGTCAGCGAGGCGGACGACCACGGGTACGGCTCCAAGGTCAGCACGGACTCTTCCCGCCTCTCGTCCCCGGAGAGGTGTCGCGCAGACGTCGCTCAGCTGACACAGAACCCGGCCCGCTGGGGGCAAGAGGAGGAAGAGGACGACGACGAGGAGGAGGAGGAGGAAGGGGAGGAGGAAGAGAATGACTTTTGTCAGCGTGAGGAGGAGGAGGAGGAGGAGGAGGCTGCCTTCTATCAGCGTGAGGAGGAGGAGGACGTCTTTCAGCATCTCCTGGAACCAGTGTCTGAGGCCCGCCCGGAGAACCGCTGCGGGGCGTTTCCCGGTGAGTCCCAACCACGCTGTTCGACTGCGCTGACACATCCGCCATCCCGGCACGCGGGGTGCGGAGAGAACGGGGACAGGGTCACGGTCAGTGGGAAAGACACCTGTTCTTCATCAGACAGCCGCCTCTGCCAGCACGGCTGCAGCGGAGGCTGGAACTCGGGTGACGACGCCACAGTGTCCACAGACGTGGTTCCACGCACCGCGGGCTGCAGTGAGGCGGAAGACGAGGAGGAGGAGAAGGAGGAGGAGGAAAAGGAGGACCCTCCCGGCTCAAGGACTTTAGCCGCACTCACAGACACCACCCCGCCCCCCTCTCTACCCGCCACCCACCCACACGGCGGCAAATTGAACACCACCGCCGGACTCAGAGACGACAGCACAGACCTGACCAGCGGCGTGTTTGACGGCCTTGACGACGACGATGATGATGGTGATAATTGTGATAACGAAGACGATGATGATGATGTTGATGATGATGATGTGTACGACGGTCGTGTGGATGGGAGGCAGGTGGGGAGGGAAGAGGAGGGGCAGGGGGGAGGAGGACAGAGGGGCAGCAGCAGCAGCGGTCGTACCGTGTCCAGCTCCAGTGGCGGCACTGTGGTGGAGGACAGTAGTGCCGTGGTCTGCTGACACCGCTAGCTTCCTTTGGTGCCCTCCTCCTCCTGCCCAGTGAGTGAACAGATCGGCTGACGTCTTGTGCGTGTGGCGTGAAAGAAACAACAGTTCTGTTCAGTTCAGTTCAGTTACTCAAGGAGGCGTCACTGCGTTCGGACAAATCCATACACGCCACGCCACATCTGCTAAGCATGTGTCTGACCAGCAGCGTTACCCAACGCGCTTGACAGCAACAACAAATGTTAGTGTTTCATGAACACGCTCAATCTTTTATGTCTGTGTTTCCATAATTCTGTATCATGGATACAGTTCCTAAGGGCTCTGTGTCTCATTTTTTTGTCTCGCTCGCCGTCTCAGGTTTTCTCTCTTTCCCTTCTCTTTCTCTTCTCTCTCTCTGTAGCTCTCGCTCTATCTAGCGCGTGCGTGCGCACGCGTGCGTGCGTGCGTGCGTGCGTGCGTGCGCGCGCGCGCGCGCGCGCGTGTGTGTGTGTGTGTGTGTCCCTCTCTGCTTCTCACCCTCACTGTCTGTCTCTGTTTCTGTCTTCCTCCCCCCCCCCCCCTCTCTCTCTCTCATAAACATATCGAGCTTTCATAATTCCCTTGCCTTCTCAAAACAACAGTAGACATTGCCTGTTGAGTTGCGTCCCTGTGTCACAGTCATAATCTCGTCCATGTATCGGTATGCTTGGGTGTCCCAGTTTTAACGCTGTGCATCCGCCGCATCCACACTGGTTATTGAAGCACCGGAACTCATCATAGCTCGCATAATCATTGCCTAAGATGGGATTCCCAAACTTTGATGATCGTATTTACTGGCTTTCATGACTTCGTCTGATGTACTTAGCGTAGTCCTGAAACAAAAATCAAACAAAACAAAACAAAACTTAAGTGAACGTTCCTCTTTGAGTTTCTAGGCTTGATGTACTGTTTTTGCCCTGAATGCTTCTGGTGAAGAACAGTGACGAAAGTCGTTCCACATGCTGGAGAATTTGCGTGGAGTCACTGGAGGCTTGCCCGTACGTGTGTGTTGTTGGTCATCATGTTCTTGAACCAGAAACATTCCTTTCCCCCACACCCCCTTCTCTCTCTCTCTCTCTCTCTCTCTCTCTCTCTCTCTCTCTCTCTCTCTCTCTCTCTCTGTCACTGCTTGTCTGTTTCTGTCTCTATATCTCTCTGTCCCTGTCTCCGTCTCTCTCTCTCTCTCTCTCTCTCTCTCTCTCTCTCTCATCCGGGTACTGAATATTTGAGTATCATGTTACACTTTGGATGTAGTTTATTGTCGATGCTAAAGCACAAGTACCCAGATCAGGCATTCGCGGAATTGGCAAGGGAAAACCCAAATGCTGCGTTATCAGAATATAGAACTTGGGTTTAAGGTGAATAGTCGTCACGTTACCATATTACAAATAATTATTATGTATATGGCTTGTACTTTCTTCCTTTCTTTCTTTCTTTCCTTCTCTGTCTGTGTCTCTGTCTGTCTGCCTGTCTGTCTGTCTCTCTCTGTGTCTCTGTCTGTCTCTCCCCATTCATTATTCCTTTCTTTATGTATGTACGCATTCATATGCTTATGTGATTGTACGCTGACATTTACATCAGATTTGTATAATATAATCAGTCTCTCCTGAGCTGGCTGGCTGACTTGTGATCATGAAGTGTGCCATAACCTGCAGTTAAACAAAGGCATTGTCTCCACCTCCATCGTCAGGGAAGGCAACTCGCCCTGTTGTAGTGACGGCAGTCGCTTCCATTCAGATTGCGGACAATAAAGACATTGTTGCTTGTGCAGTTGAGTGTCCTGGTGTGTGTCTGCTCTAGACTGCAGTGGTGGTGGTGGTGGTTATAGCTGCGGCAGTCTTCAAAAGCTTGGTTTCAGAGTTCTTGTAAATGAATCTGTACTCTGTCTGTCTGTCTCTGTCTCTCTCTCTGTCTGGCTCTCTCTGTCTGTCTGTCTGTCTCTCTCTCTGGTTCTTGGCTGCCTCAGTCTATGTCTCTCTCTCTCTCTGTCTGCCCCTCTCTCTCTCTGTCTGCTCCTCTCTCTCTCTGGTTCTTGGCTGTCTCTGTCTCTCTCAGTCTCACTCTCTCTGCCTCTCTCTCTGTCTGTCTGCCTCTCTCTGTGGTTCTTGGCTCTCTCTCTCTGTGTTTCTCTCTCTGTCTGCTTCTTTCTCTCTGCGTCTGCCCCTCTCTCTCTGTGGTTCTTGGCTGTCTCCGTCTCTCTGTATGTCTGCCTCTCTCTCACTCTCTCTCTGGTTCTTGGCTGTCTCTGTGCATCTGTCTCTTTTTCTGACTTCGTGTGTCTTCTCTTCACTCCCTGTGTGTCTGCCCCCCTGTCTGTCCGTCCGACTATCTGAATATCTGTCTGTTTCCCTTTCTCTTCCTCTCTCTCCGTCTGCCTGTCTCTTTTAACACACACACACACACTGTGCCTGTGTGTGCGTGTGTATGTGTGTGTGTGTGCGTGTTTGTGTAGGTGCGTGTGTGTGTGTGTGTGTCCTGAATGAATGGTATGGGTACTAATATAGCGTCTATCCTCGGTCGGAGACCAAGCTCTAAGCGCTTTAAAAACTCGGGGTCACGACTGCAATTGGGCTTTCATCATTCGTTTCCTGTGTCATTCAATCGGATTTCAGGCACGCACACATACGCGCTCAGACAGACATGCAACATTTATCGTGTGTGACTGTTTTTGTTTTTACTTACTCCGTCACGTAGGCAGCCACACTCCGTTTTCAGGTGTGTGCATGCTGGGTATGTTCTTGTTTACATAACCCACCGAACGCTGACATGGATTACAGGATCTTTAACGTGCGTATTTGATCTTCTGCGTACGTATACACACGATGGGGTTCAGACACTAGCAGGTCTGCACAAACGTTGACCTTGGAGATGGCAAAAATCTCCACACTTCACCCACCAGACGCCGTCACCGAGATTGGAACCCGAGACTCTCACATTGAAAGTCCATTGCTTTAACCACTAGGCTATTGCGCACTCGTGTGCAGTGTGTGTGTGTGTAGGTAGTAGGTAGATAGGTAGGTGCGCGCGCGCGCGCGCGCGCGCGCGCGTGTGTGTGTGTGTGCGTGTGGCCCTCGCGCGCAAAGTCTACAGACGTGTACTGTTACGTGCAACAAAACTCAGCAATGCGAAGCGAAAACTACAGCGAGACAGCAAGGGATCAAGAGACAGACAGCTGGGACACAGAAGCACGTGGAGCTGCTCCTCGTCTCGTGGTGTTGAATGCCCATGCGGAACGGGTTCGCAGACACCAGAGTATTGGCTACAGTTCTGCCCAACTTTTGGTGCACTGAGGAGAGAAAACCTGGCTCTGTGAGGTGGATCTCCACGAGAAGCTCTGGGGACCACCTGCTGCACTGCAGAGGACAGCAGACTTCACGCTGCAGACCGGGTGGCCCATCTGACAGCACGATGACCTGGGGAACGCGGAAGAAGAAGAAAAAGTCTCGAGGTCTGGCGGGCTCCAGAAATACAGCTTGTGTGATTGATGGGTAATCATCATCATCATCACACACACACGGCACGCACACACACACACACACACACACACACACACATATATATATATATATATATATATATATATATACACGTGCATACTCACACACATGCACATACACGAACGCACGCACACACACACACACGCGTTTGCACGTGCACACGCATGCGCACACATACACAAATGCCGAAAGAATTCATGATATTGAACGACTTATTAGTTCATTGGAAAAAAAAAAGCAATATGAGTGTAATGGGCAAAATTTGTGTAATAATATCTATCACTGAAAACAACATCAACCGCGCGCACGAACGCAGAATTACTGATGCAGTGGAGGAAGGGAAGCAACTATGGAATTTCTAATAGTGAATACGCGATTACTGCCCTTTGGCACTGTCCATCCCCTCCACTTTACCGAAATGTCTCTGCCTGGCCGGTCGTCTCCTTTGCCAGTCAGCTCAGTTCCATGCCTAGAACAAAGTCCCGGTAAGTCCCAGTCCCAGAATCTCCGTGTCTTACTCTTTCCATTACTCTGTTTGCCTGTCCGATTTGTATGTTTGTACTTACTGAGGAAGGTGGCAGAATGGTTAAGACGCTCAGCTGCCAATACAGAGAGTCCGTGAGGGTGTGGCTTCGAATCCCGCTCTCGCCCTTTCTCCTAAGTTTGACTGGAAAATCAAACTGAGCGTCTAGTCTTTCGGATGAGACGATAAACCGAGGTCCCGTGTGCAGCACGCACTTGGCGCACTGAAAAAGAACCCATGGCAACGAGAGTGTTGTCCTCTGGCGAAATTACGTAAAATGAAATCCACTTTCATAGGTACACAAATATGTAAGCATGCACTCAAGGCCTGGCTAAGCGCGTTGGGTTATGCTGCTGGTCAGGCATCTGCTCAACAGATGTGGTGTAGCGTGTATGGATTTGTCCGAACGCAGTGACGCCTCCTTGAGAAAGTGAAACTGAAAACTGAAACTTACTGACCAACTTGGACAAGCTGAGCTGGTTCACTGTGCAACTGGCGAGGATTTAGACAGGGAGATTCACTATCACCTTCATCTTATGAATTGAGGTATTGGCAATAATTACAGGTAAAAAACACACAAAAAAACCCAATGTATAGTGATAAGTGATCTGGAACAAGGAACATAAACTTTCTCAACAGGCAGATGACTCTGATTCTGGAACATGAAATCTCTCAAACTGCAGATGATCCTGAATTTCTTTTAGAAGGCGACAAATAATTTCAGACTTGCATACACAGCGGACACTTTGGGATATAAATCAGGCTTAAATTTGAATTCTGTGAAAACGAGTGTAATCTGGCCAGGAGGCACCAGAAATTCTAGTGCTAATTACTTGGAATTTCTAGGCGTGGAATGGAACCATTCAAATTTTTTATTTGGTTACACAAATAATTTACATAACCGTGCAAATTTGAAATTACTCACAATAAAAAAAAAAAAAAAAATAGCAGGTGTGACACACTTGTGTGGGGAACAGATATCAAAAGAAACGACAAAAGAAGGAAGGTGGCTATTTTGAAATCGCGTATTTCGTCAAAATCGATTCATTCGTGGATTCTGTCACCTAACCCAACAGACAGTATGTTTCCGCTCCTTAAAAAAATCATTATTATAAATTTTTATCGGGTATGGATTGAAAAGCAAGACGAATTTCAGAGAAAAACAAAACACACAAGCATCGGGGATGGTGGTCTTGGACTTCAGGAATAGAATACGCTGACGTCTTCATTAAAAATTGGCCTGGTTACGTAAAACTGAGAAAACTTAAGGAATTGGCTCACATTCATGTGCACGTGATACTGAAAACTGGCTTGTAAGCGACCATCCCTTCTTCGCATAAATTCAATCCTAACGTTTGGGGGCGGGCGTTTACTGGCTCACATAACCCGTTGCGTGTTGTTTTATTTGTTTAGTTTCACGATAAAGTGGTGTGTTGGTATTACTGTGTGCATGGGACTTCTCTCCAGTGTGTTAATGTACTTAACTCTCTCTCTCTCTCTCTCTCTCTCTGCACATCCTTCCGGTGTGTGGTGAGTGCAGACGGCTGCTCAGCAAGCTCTCTGTTAAATGAGAAAATGTGAAGGAATCAGACAACGTACAAAACTTTTTTAATGTGATTTTCAGCAAAATTGTGTGTGAAGGTACAGTGACTGTCAAGATATTAGTTTTCAAGCACTATGTGGCAACACAACCAACGATTACAAAAGTTAACACATTTGGATAACATTAAAAATTAAAAAAAACAACACCTAATCCTAACCAGTCAATGCAACTCGATAACACATTCAGTGGTAACATCTGTAAGCATTCGTCAACACTCAGATTTTTCTTCTGCACTACAAAGTGCTTTATATACATCTTTTAAGCCCCGTTTTTTTTAGGTTTGTTTGTTCTTTTTTTGTATACCTTTCACTGCTTTGCATGACTTTATTTTATTTTTCCTTTTCCTTTTTTTTTCGATTACCTCCAAAACACCTGTCCAACCTAGACTGAAAACAAACAAGCTATGTTCCTCCATAATGGGGCCTATACAGTACGAGTGCACTCCCTTGTAATGTAGATGACACCAGCGTTCAGTAAGGAAGAAATGTTGGTGATGTTCCCAACAGGTCGCTCACGAAGATTTCAGATAAATATCTTTATATCTCTCCCTCGTTGCTTTATCTCTTCTCTCTGTTCTAGGTGGAACATTTTTTCTCTGGCTGAAGAATTGATTCCCTGCTCTTGTTTTCCTCTGCTGATGTTTCAGTTGACAGTTTTGTAGTTAATACCCTACTTTGTTATTACTGTTAAATCCATTTCTTGAATTCATGCTATATATTACTTTGTATTGAACAACTTTATTTGACTTTGTTTTGATTATTTTACACTGCAATATCTGATAGATATATGTATAGCAACGACACATCACAACCATGGTTTACATTCTTCATATGGAAAAACAACAACAACAAATAAACAGCTTATGTTTTAGTTTAATCATGAGAGAGAGGGAGAGAGATATATTCTTTATAAACGATAATAACTGATAAGCAAGGTACAAGCTTTTGTACATCCAGTCTTCAACCTAAGATGGACGAAAAACGAAAAAAAGCAATGTGTACACAAAAGGAAAAAATAGGTCAAAACACAAAGAAAACGCACGTTTTGCACGTATTTAGTTTTTGCAATATGCGTACATAATCTATCCGCCATCTTTTTCGGCAGTGTGATATTACACATAACTTTTGGAAAACACTAGAATCATGTTTAAACAATAAATGTGAAAACGCACAAAATGTAAAATTTACTGAAGACTTCATTCTATTTGGAGCTTCAAAGAGTGTTGCCTCTGATGACATCCTTGATTTCATTGCTCTAATTGTCAGTCATGGCCTGGCTTCGCTGACGAAGATCTAGGAAGGGCGTTGTCCACGTCTGATGCAGGCACGCTCATGGCTGACAAGGCCAATGCGGGAAATGCGGGAAAAGCTCTAATTGTAACCAAAAAATATATATACAAAAGCAAACTAAAGAAACAAATTCCACAATTTGAAGTATTCTTAACACAACTTAGATTAAGATATAAAACAGAAAAAATATGTATCACATTTACTTATGCATAATGCTAAATTCTTAGCAAAATGGTTATATTACATGCCATTAATAGAATGTAATAATATTGATACATTACCACCCAATACAGAACCCTAACCAATCTTGTTTTGCAATTTGTAGTTTGAAAAATCAAACCAAATTGATCATAAAGGCAAGACATCTAAATTTGTTTTTTTTCTTCTTTCTTTACATCTTAAGAAATACAAGACTTGAATTGTGATACCTATGTAAAACACATTGAATTATGTGACAACAGTAATACACCTGCTTGCATACTAAATTGCTTATTTCCTTTTGTTTTCATAAAACCAAAATATATTTTTTAATGTACGAATATAGAGACAGATGTATGTGTGTGATATATATATATATATGTGTGTGTGTACATGTATATATATATATATATATATATATATATATATATATATATGTGTGTGTGTGTGTGTGTGTGTGTGTGTGTCTGTGTGTCTGTGTGTCTGTGTGTGCGCGTGTATATATATATATATATATATATATATATATATATATATATATGTGTGTGTGTGTGTGTGTGTGTGCATGTGTAAATATATATGTTTCTGGTACACATATATCCATAGCATTGGTCCATTTCATATGGAACACTATAGAGTAAAAAATGAAGATTCTTTTTTTTCCCTCTCTCTCTCTGACATTTCTCTTCCTCTCTTCTTCCCTTATTTATCTATCTTCATTTATTTTTTTAATATTTAAATATGTCCTTCATATTTATATACACACGAACCTCTAATATATAGAACTACTAAGGCCATATGGTTAGCGTTCTACAACGTTAATATATAAAATGTTGAATACATAGTTGATCTATTCATAATGCATATTTTCTTGATATGTAAATGGCTTGTAAACGCAAAAAATGAATAAAATTAAAAAAAGGTTTGAAAAAACAGAAAGAAAAAGAAAACGCACGTGTCACTGCAGTCCTCCCTACTTCACGATATTCCCCTTCTCTGATACTGTTGTGGTTATTTTTCATTGGAATAAGAGACATACAAAAACCTTTTTTCAAAACTGGTTTAAAAACGCTGCCAAAACTCACAGTCTACAAAGATTTTCCTTCTTGTTCAACATTGATCTTTCACCGGTATCACTAAAACACAGTTGCAACATTCACGCGTGGAAGGTTTCTGAAGATTTGTTTCAAAAATTACTTTTGGCACAATCAAAAACGCATAGTGTCCTTGACCTTGCAGCTGAAACAAACAAAGGTCACAGTGACCATGACTAATCAGTTTTTAATCGACACAGAAAAATAAAGTTTTGTTGGTGGAAGATAGTTTTTGTTGTTATTTTTCTGAAGGTTTCAATCAACTGCAATCTGTTTTGGGAGTAATTAGCCTTACAACTATAGCAAAGCGAGAGCTGTATCATCAATGGTTTATCCATTGCAATGGGAAACCAAACCTTTAGCGCAGATGATCGAGGCAGCAGTTGCCTCCTCTGCTGTTCTGATGGTCATAGTCGGACACGACAGACTATCATATCAATTACAGAAGGCAGGATTTCCTTTACATGACAACACATTTGGAACCTACCCCGGCACCTATGCAGGCACCTGCCCCGGCACCTGCCACAAAACCCGCGGGACCCGCGATGGAACCCACCACACCACCCACCGCGCCACCCACCACAGCACCAGCCTTGGTGAAGAAGGACCGGTCGACAGCATCGTTGATGATGTCTTCTCGAACGTGTACGTCGGCCTCTTCACGGGTCTGCTTGTGACTTTCCATGCGTTGTTCAATCTCCTCGTTCACATAGAGGGTGAGCTCTTGGAACATCTTACAGGTGAAGTAGCTTTCTCCTCTGGGCTCGTTTTTGGTCACCAGGTCCTGTGAAAGTCATAATCAATCCATGAGTTCATGTGCAGTGGAAACAAACCACCCCGCTAGAAAGTCTTGCAAAGTGTGCTCCTTTTTTCTGTCTGTCTGTTTATCTGGCTGGCTGGCTGGTTGGATGTATGTCTGCCCTGCTGTATGTCTGTCTTGCTGTCTGTCTGTCTTTCTGTTCCACCCCCACCCCCCTCCCCGGCTCTCCCTCCCCCGTCCCTCCACTCTGACCCATACTCTCTCCCCACCTGTGTTGTCACAAGATTTTTTTTAAATCTAAATACAAATTCACACATTACAGAAGCAAAGTTGGACCAGAATGTTGACAAGAACTTCAGACGCCAAAATGAAAATATTATGTACGGAAGATAAAAAGAATTCAGTCTGATGGTCTTAAGCACACACAAACACAGACACTCACACAGCACGCACACACACACACACACAGCCCCCTCCATTCCCCCCACCTCTCTCTCTCTCTCTCTCTCTCTCTCTCTCTCTCATAGTTTACCAATATGCGGAAACATATGATGCAACGAACAGTAGGTCTTGTGTGCAAACTGGCAGTAGGTATACCAAGAGTATTTTAAAAAAAATCCTTTAATACCACTTGCTATGTTGATAAGAAAATAAACAGGGGGAGAGAAATGTTTAACACCGCAACTCACACTAGAGAAATCAAATAAACCCAGACAGAAATAATCACTTGTTACACTCGATTAGTATACAAACAGCAATACACCTGGGCAACAATAGACCCAGACAAATGTATGCAGTCACTGAACATTCCTAGATCTCATGCCGCAAGATACACTGGGGCAATTGTCGAGCCAGATGATAGGGTTATTTTTTTTTTTATAATAAAGATAAAAGAAAAGAGAATAGGGGAGGGGGGAAGCCCCACAAAACAAATCATGTGTGCAATGGTCACCTTTCAATCACGCCGCAGAAAAAAAACAGATAAAAAGTATAATTATATATATATATATATATATATATATATATATATATATATATATATATATATATATATATATATAAAATAGGCGTGTCGTTCGCGTCCGACTATGGCCATCAGAACAGCAGAGGAGGCAACTGCTGTCACGACTACCTGGGTTTAAATTCGATGATAGTGGAGAGTGTCTTGCCCAAGTTACATCCCAACTCTCTCGGCCAAGAGGGTTTAAAGACAGTCGGTGTTGGGTATGATATTATAACACACACACACACACACACACACACACACACACACACACACACACACACACACACACACACACACACACCAGCATCATCTTGATCAGATCCCTTGTGTGGGAGTCTCTCATATCTTTGGGATCCTTGTTGTTGATCAGACAGTAACGCTGCCCTGCGTCTTCCAGTATTTTCTTCACGTTGTCAGGATATGTGGGCAGATCCCTTCGAAAAGAATCCATCCGTGCCTCTGTTGCCGCACACACACACACACACACACACACACACACACACACACACACACACACACACACACACACATTAAATTACGATGATCCAAAACCTTGAGGATAATCTTCGCGTAATACATCTGTTCTTCTTTGTCACAGAGAGAGAAAAAGAGAGAGAGAGAGAATTTGCATGACGTTTTATTGAATAAACAAGTAAATATACATGTTCATTTCAAGTCCTGATCCGCCTGAAACAAAATGAGGAGGAGGAATTTTGTTAATTGTCCCATCACATTGCAGATTTTGATTGTAGACATTGCATACATGTTCGCATTAATGTTGAATGGTTTCGTTTAAATGGTAGGAGAAGAGGTGGATGGGAGGTTGAGGGGGAGGAGGGGGGTGGAAAATTTAGCTCTATGAGCATTCACGTGTATTTGAGCACTTATGTCCGTACCTACATTCCCGCACGAACATACATATGCCTACACAGATATGTGGATACATAATTATGGATACACACACATAGATATGCACAGACACATACATAAACATACATGCATATACATATACACACATGTATACATACAGATACCTAAGCTCACGTATACTGTATACACGTGTACATACACTTACACACACATGTGTATATTCGCATTCAAACGTGTTTAGACATTTACAAACGCTACTTCGGCCTCTGGGCCATTTGGATCTGTCCATTGAATGATCTGAACTTTTTGACCGTCTTCTTCTTCTGTGTTCGTGGGCTGCAACTCCCACGTTCACTCGTATGTATACGAGTGGGCTTTTACGTGTATGACCGTTTTTACCCGCCATGTAGGCAGCCATACACCGCTTTCGGGGGCATGCATGCTGGGTGTGTTCTTGTTTCCATAACCCACCAAACGCTGACATGGATTACAGGATCTTTAACGTGCGTATTTGATCTGCTTGCGTATACACACGAAGTGGGTTCAGACACTAAGCAGGTCTGCACATATGTTGATCTGGGAGATCGGAAAAATCTCCACCCTTTACCCACCAGGCGCAGTCACCGAGATTCGAACCTCAGATTGAGTAAGTCCAACGTTTTAACTACTCGGCTATTGCGCCCGTCAACATTTTGCCTTAAACGCTTACTTCCACAACCGGAATAGAATATGTCCTTCACTTCCGGTTTCAGTTCTACACAACAGACAAAATACGATGCACATGGTGTGGGGAACTGACTGAAGAGATGTAAGCAAAAGCGGAGACGGTTGACAGATGCCCAGAGGATGTGGCTGTGGCGTAACACGTCTCGTTCCTGCCACCATCTCCACTTTGTCGCCGCAATGGCTGTTACTATTTTGCTTCTTCTTTTTTTTTTCTTTTTTTTTTTAATAGATTTTAAAGATCATTATCTGAGATGTCGGCTGGGCGTAATCTGGAGATGCCTGACAGATGAGTCGTACAAAAGTGGCTGTATGGTACCACAAGTTTATAAACGGTTTGTCTGAAGCCGTTTTCTTTTGGCAAACTGAAAGTGGCCCGGTTTTGAGGCAACGGACTGCTCGTATGTAACAGTGTCAATAATTAACTTTTATTGTCTGTGTGAGGCAGATCTGTTTTAACTGCTTGTGTTAAAGGGGTCAGCTCAATGTTTCCCCGAATTTCCTTTCAACCAGGTCTAAGTTCCCCCAGGTGTATGTTCCCACAGGTCTGTGATCCCCCAGGTCTTGGAACACAGCTGACCGCGATTGACCACGACCCAAAAGTGCTCAGACTGCGTTATTTTGTTACATCTGCCAGTTATTATGTCGTAGCAGGTGTTTGACCACTGCTTGACCATTACTGACCACTGTTGTACACTATCAGAGTTCAACTTGCATAACTTTGTGACAGGTGTGCATTATTGGGACGTCTTGGCGGGGTTTGACCATTAACTGACCATTATTGACTACTGCTGATCATTACCGACCATTTCTTGCCACTTCTGACCATTCATGACCACTTCATAAAAATCATCAGATTGCGTTGCTTTATCACGTTTGCACATTATCATGACGTCCGGATCACTACAGACCACTGCTGACCACTGCTGACTACTACCACTGCTGACCACTGACCAATGCTGACCAGTAGCCAAAAGTGTATATATGATTAAACATGCATAGGCCTGGGGGAACTTAGTCCTGAGGGAAAATAGACCCTAGGGAACAAAGACCTGGGGGAACTTAGACTACATATACCTTGGGTAACTTGGACCTGGGGTAACATACACCTGATTTGCGCGAACATGACTGGCCATTGGGCAGTTATTTATTACGTTATTGTCAAAGCGTAGTAACAGGAGCAATTAAGCTCATAAAAATATATACCGTATGTGTCTCCAAATTCATCTGCCCGGGTGAAGATGATGATGAGGAATCTGGTGAGGTGCTCTCCAAAGATTTTCTGCAGGTCCAGGTAGGCATTGTACTCCTCCTGCAACACAGTGCAGAACACGTACCTCTGTGCCACCAGGGACATCAAAGTCACAAGATTGTTTTGTTGTTAACAGGATTTAATGTCTGAAAAACGCAAAACTTCTCCTTGACTGATGTACCCTTTTCGACTTGAAATTGACGAAAATCAACATATATGTAATTAGAAAAAAACAAAACAAAAAAAACAAAAAAAACACACAACTAGCAATTAACTATATTATTTTGATCGGTTAACATGAGCACACGCATAAGCAGCACCAGGTTTACGCACGATATTTTTATTGTAATCAAAACCAACACTTTAGGAGAGAGAAAAACAACAACACCAGAACATTAGTCTCCAGTTTGTGTAACATGGTAAAGTTTACATACTTAGTCACCAAGTTAGACACTTGCCCCTCTAAAACCACAGTCACCGTGGACGTTTCTGGAATTACTATTGTTGACACGATGGTAACTATCGATTGTATTCACACTGCTTTTGACAACAGCAAGGTAGGGGGATAACTAGTTATCTGTAATTCAAATCAACATGTATGATACCATCTTAAAAAGGACAAATAACGTTAGCCTATACTTTTCAATTCATACGTATACATACACATTCCAGCTAACACACGCACGCCAACGCTACTCCCACGCACATTCCGAGATCACTGAAACGAAACAAAGGCGAGGAACAGGTTGGGAGAGAAGGGTGGGTGGGAATACAGTTAGATTGGAAGGGAGCTGGGTGGGGTGGGGACAGAGATTGAGACTGAGACTGAGATGATTTATTCACTCAAGGCCATAGCCCCATATGAATGAAGGGCGTTAATACAGTATACAGATGTCACCATACCATCAGTAAACATTCACCATTTTCACAATTAGTTAAAGAAATTATGATAATACCGTTTCTCTTAACTTAAAAGCTTTGTGTAAATACAATGCGAGATTACGTATGACACCATAATCAGATGATGCCATCAATAAACATAATTTAAACAAACATGGACGTACATAATATTTCTTTGGAATAAATCTTTCGCGAAATCCATGCAACACAGGACACATCAAAACAAAATGCACTTCATCTTCATTTGACAGCTTGCACAAAGGACACAACTTCTCTGTGTGACCAACAATCTTATAACGATATCTGTGCATATGAATTTCAGAAATACCAAATCTAAATCTTGTTAATAAAACTCGTAGATATCTTTCCATGTTAAACAAAAGATAATTCTTTACTAAATGTGTAGAAGTATGAGATCTGTAGAGAAAGAATCTATCACTTGACTGAATATGATTTTCCCGGTTTTGCCATCTACAGTCTATCAAACGTTGACGAAAAAGTTTCAGAAACATATTTTCATTACCTACTCCTTGATATTCCCAAACATATCTAAATCCCAGTTCACAGAGACAAATTCGTACATTTGACGCCCAGTTCTTTTTACCTCTAGAATCTAAATCATACAACATATTATAGGATTTACGTGGCAGTCTGTTTTCATTCATTTTTAGTAATTTAAACCAGTATCGAACACATCTAACTGCAGAATTTATATAGATTGGATGTCTGTTCGTCTCTCCATATACTAAATCGTTAGGTGCCTTCATTTCAACTCCTAAAAACTTTTTCAGTCCAAATAAATGAACGGACTCACATTGTATTGTAGCATTTTTATCTAGACCCCATAATTCTGAACCATATTGTACGATGGGCTGTATCTGAGTATCGAAAATCTTAATAAAAATATCCAAAGAATTATTGTTTAATAAAAAGAGTTTCTTCATAATATGTAACAGCACATTCTTTGCTCTGCTTGAAAGATCCCTGCATGCAGCTACAAAACTCAAACGAGTAGAAAATAGAATTCCAAGATATTTGTAAGCATTGACAACTGGCATATCAATACCACCATACACCCACCTTTCCCTTGCTGCCAAATAACCACCTTTCCTAAAAACAATAACATTACTTTTATCTAAATTAACATTTAATTGCAATTTAGTAGCTGAATTTTTTAAGTTATTCAATTGTGTCTGTAGACCAATAGCTGTCTCTGAAAGCAAAACAATATCATCAGCAAGTAATAATATAAATAGTTCTATAAAATCAGTTGTGAATCTCGCACCATGTCTTCCTCTGTCTATCAGTTCTAAAGTCAATTCATTTATGAATAATGAGAACAAAATAGGACTACAAACATCTCCTTGCTTTACTCCTCTAGTGCAATTGATATACTCAGTAAGTTTGTTACCACACCTAACTCTTGTTTTGACAACATTATACATACTCTTTACACATTTAAAAAGCTTTCCTGTTATGCCATGTTTTGCCAGAACTGGCCATAATAAATTTCTATTGATAGAATCAAAAGCTTTCTCAAAATCAAAAATGCTACGTAAAGTTTACGATTAAGAGAAAACTGTTTCTGAACAAATGCCAAAAGAGTAAACATATGATCAATTGTGGAATATCCTCGTTTAAAACCAGCTTGGTGTTCACCTGTTATATTGTTATATTCTACATACTCCTGAATCCTATAATTAATAATTGCACTGAATACTTTACTGCTGATATCAGATAATGAAATGCCTCTATAGTTATTAGTGTTATTTATGTCACCTTTCTTGTAGAGTGGTAAAGTGATTGACTCACACCAATTTTCAGGAAAAAATACCCTTATCGAATAAAACGTTAAAGAAAGTTGTCAAAAAAAGTATAAACTGATCACATGGTGATTTCAAAAATTCTCCAATTATCCCATCAGGACCTGCAGCTTTTCGATTCTTTAGTTTTTTAAGTGCAATTAAAATTTCTTCTTTAGATATTGGACGATTCATTAACTCGTTTTCCACTTCAGGTAAGCTATGATCACTGATAATACAATCAAAATCTTTATCTAACAAGGCTTTAAAATGTTTAAACCAACAATCTGCAGATATGTCATTCCTAGGCTGCCTCTTTTTGGACGAAATTTGTTTCATACATTCCCAGAATTCTTTTTGATCTTTAACAGATGCTATCAAATTGTCTAGTAAGCTTTTGTTATGCTGTTTTCTCTTATTCTCACATAGATTTTTATATTCTTTTCTAGCTCTTACATACACAGTATTATCATCCTTATCTGAAGTTCTACGAAACCTTTTAAGTAACCTGCGAACTTTTCTCCTTTGACATTTACATTCCTCATCGAACCATCCCTCTTGCTGTTTATTATGTCCCACACTAAAAGTTTTCTTCATACAAGTTGCACATTCTCGAATACATTCATTGAACAATTTTAAAGCGTCATTTATATTCACATCAATGAGATCAAAAGCCATTTTCAGTTTATCATTAATTTCTTTCTCTGTTAATTTACTATGGAATTCCTGCCTAAACTATTCGTTCCACTCAAATTTTTCTATCACCTGTATGGTATCACAATCATTACTTTTAACTAGGTTATTATTTGAAAAAGAAATACGACACTCAAGAGGAAAATGATCAGATTCAGTTCGATCAGCAACACATAATTCACATACATCATAAACAAGTTCATAAAAGTCATTTGACAAAAGAAAATAATCATTGACACTGCTTCCATTTTCGCCTGTATATGTATAGTGACCTTCCTGGTCACCGTTACACATTCCATTTAATATTGTCAAACCTAAGGCAGTGCACATGTTTAACATTGACTTACCATATACATTTATGTGTGTATCCTGAGAATTACGATTACAATTCATTGAGCAACTTTTATGATAAGATCCAATACTGTCATTCGATGTTTGTGAAGAAGAGATATTAGAAGTTCTGCTGTTAAGATCGCCACACAAAATTATATAAACATCACAGAGTTCTAACAGCAGATTAGTCAGACAATCTTCAAGTACAGATATACCATGATCATAATCAAAATAAGCATAAAAAGGAGAACCTTCTGGTGGTACATAAGTACATACAAAGAGAAGATCTTTCGAAAATCCAAACAACTGTTTATCAATAATAAATGCACATATATTTTCATATTCTATTTGTAGTTTTCTTATGAAGGGACAAAACTCATTCCTAAACAAACACACAATACCACCCGGTTTCCTCCCTTGTCTGGTAAATTTAATAGCTGGTTTATAATACATTGAAAAACCAGGAAATAAATCTGTTTTACAATTTTCTTCAAACGTTTCAACAATGCATACGAAGTCAAAAGACGACACATATGTAGAAAAATAATTAAACATGAGCTTAGAACGCAAACCATTAACGTTCCAAGAAAGAAAGGAAAAAGATCTTGAACAATTTACAGCCAAAGGATTCGAGGGTTCGGGACACGAAAAAGAGTTACTATTTACAGAATGTTTCGTGTTTCGATTTCCTTCCGGGCTGGAATGCACCCTGTCCTTTTCCCCCCTTGGGCTAGCATCCAAAGCACGAGAAACTTCAAGTGAGTTCTCGTTTTCTAACTGCGCCTTTCCACCCGAGCGTAAACTTTTGTTCCCTGAATTCCCACGTGCTTCATTTGAAATACCCGGGGAATCGCGTGAATGAATCGAGGAAAATTTATGTGTCAATATTTCTTTTGAAACCGTGTCAGAATTGTCCGTCTCTAAATCATAAAAATCACGAAGCCGGCCTTCTTCCTATTTCGTTTCTTTCAAACAGTCTTGTGAGTCCAGGAAGTATTTTTTTCCATCAATGTAAAGATGGTCATAGATCATACGGACTTGTTTTCCTTCACTCCTAGCTTTCTTTAAGTGTGGACTTAACTTCCGTCTTATCTCTCGAACCCTTTCTGTAAAATCTTCCCCAATAAACACGTTTGTGCCCTTCAACTTCTGCTTAGCTTTAAGAATTTTGATTTTCTGCTTATAGAACGAACAGCAAGCGATTATTGGGGAGTCTGCCTTCGCATTCAATCGGTGAACTCGTTCAAACTCAAAACTATCTGAAAGTTCCAGTGTGTCAGTGATCAAGTCCTGAACCCGTTCTTCACATCGTTCACTTGTTTCTCCTTCTCTTTTATCCATTCCGTAAAAAATTTGATTGTTCCTTCTAGACCTGCTTTCCAGATCATCACATTTATTCTCTAGATTCTTTACCTTAGTCGTTAAATCATTGTTATTTTGTTCGAGAACGTCATCCTTCTGGCGTAAATCCCTCACCTCATCCTTGAGCCCACAAACAAGTTCTTGCAAAGCACCATGCTCCTGCCGCAGCTGATGCACTTCGTCTTTCACGTCGTCCACCTTGCTGTTCATGGAATCGTTCATCTCCTCACATCCTGTATACATGACATGACGTCAGCAAGGGACGGTTCCTTGGAGGAACGGGTGAGAGGAGGAGAGCCGGGTCTGCCGCATGCTGGAGGATCCTGAGGCGCCTTGGTCAGGGTTGGGGCCGGGGTTTGCTTCAATGTCTCCACATCGTAGTAACATTTCTCCAGATCCGCGGCGTTGATATAAATTGTCCCCCCAAAACATGAACACAAGGACCAGACCAAGCAAGACACCGGTCGCACGGGAACGAGCTGACAGCATGGCCACCCAACTTTTTTTCTTCAGCACTGCCCTCTTCAACATAAAGTTGATGAAAACTGGGTGAAAGGCACCACAAACCGAGCGGAACTGTAGCTGGGCCCACGGCATAGTCTTAAACGAAGTAGGTGGCAAGTTTTCAGTACCGTACACTATCTCGGTGGGGACAGAGAGAAAGAGAGAGAGAGAGACAGACAGACAGACACAGACAAGAGAGAGAGAGCAACACCTATCCGAGCAATGAACGAAAACCAGAACCCAGACAGCAGCGAAAATAAAATTTCGAATTTGTTGTCTTTTATCATAAGAACAGTCAGACCAACAGTTGTGGGTGGAGCAATCATCTCTTTAAGACGAAAGAAGAAAAAAGAACGAAATATGAAACAAATAGACAAACAAACAAAAATCAAGAAGAAGAAAAACCGAGACAGCATAAACACAAAAGCAAAAGCAAAAATATTTTCTTACACGTGAAAAAGCGTTCCATGGACTTCATGCAACTGAGGTCCATAAAAAATGCTGTTATTCAACTTGGTATTTGGCTCGCTCCTGTTCACAAAAAATATTCTTTCAGAAGGAATAAACCACCACACTTTTGGTTTGCCAGAATTTGTAATAAGAAAGAAAAAAAAGCCTTCGCCTGACGTGAAAAAATAGTGGGCATTGAATGCGAAGTTGTCCCCTGTGAACACTGTGAGCTAAAACCTGAGACGAACGAATAAATCCTGACAGGTTTCCTTCCAGCTGCAAGCCAAAGGCCTCAGGTGGGAGTGGCCGGATCTGGAATAGGCGGCCACTGGGAGCACGGGAAACTATATTTGTGGCAAGGGACACTAAAGATGTCATGTAATCTCAAGAGTTTGCAGTTTTCCAAGCATGTACAAGTTTTATCTTCCTTCCTGTCGTGGAGAGGAGAAGAAGTGTTTCAGCACTGAGCTAGCGCACGTCAACAGACATCATTCTACCTTCACCGTGCTGCTTCACATCTGCTGTAAAACACTTTCATTAATTTCATGACTCATTCCTCACTAGTCCTCCAAGGGTCGACCAGTGTCTGGAGTTTGGTGCGAGAATCTAGGAGGGAGATGTATCTGGGCATAGCACTATCTTTTTATGCTTAACAATTTTGGCCCAAGTTTTATATTGCATAGCACATCGCGTGGGAACGTGCGTGTGCTCGTATATATATGAGAGATCACTTCATAAAAATCATCAGATTGCGTTGTTTTATCACGTTTGCGCATTATCATGACGTCCGGATCACTACAGACCACTGCTGACTACTACCACTGCTGACCACTGACCAGTGCTGACCAGTAGCCAAAAGTGTATATATGACTAAACATGCATAGTTATATATATATAATTGTGTGTGTGTGTGTGTGGTGTGTGTGTGTGTGTGTGTGTGTGTGTGTGTGTGTGTGTGTGTGTGAAGGCTTACCTTAGTAAATTTCACATCACACCGTAAAACCAGGAGCATGACATGAGGTCCAGGAGTCGACACCGATACACTCTTGGTGATTTCTTTCATGACCACATCAGGAGGTCGATCTGTATCACAGAGTCCTGGTGTGTCCGTCACCTGTTCCAGAAAACACGGACGGGTATTCAGTTCCCTGTAATCACTTTGTATCTTCACAGGTGATTTTGGTTGCAGAGAAGTGGTTTGGAAGGCATTGCCGGTATGTCAGATGGTAGTGTTGGTGTGTCAGTTGGTATTGTTGGTGTAATTGTTTGTGCGTCAGGTGTAGTTGTTGGTGTGATTGTTGGTGTGCAGTTTGAAGTAAAAGAGCATGCGCAGAAGGGTATCCCTGGAATTTCCAATTATAGACCATTGTTAAGCTGCCTGAGCGCACCACGCGTATCTTGAATACAAAGATAACTAAACCTTCACGTTAAACTGTACTGGCGGGTCTCTACCATGTCAAAGGTAACTTGCCTGATGGCAAAATGAATTTTGTCTAGAATACGGGCCCTGGGGCCGGTCAAAAGACCACTGTGTCTGCAGGTACAGATGTACCTGTGGGTAATCTGCCTGAGACAAGGCAAGCTGTCCGCAGGTAAGCAGTATCCGGTATTCAGGAACACAAGAGCCTACCCGCAGGTCTACAAACCTGAAGGTAATTTACCCTAACTACCTGCCAAGGGTGTCTGCCCACGAAGCAGAGGTAAATATGGCGGATCCTTTCGTGCATTGTTTTTGTTGAGGGAAAACATGCGTGCTTTGTGGACAGCACGTGTTTTGCGAACTGTCTCGACAATGCTCTGAACTGTGATGCAGCGAGAAGTAAAACAGAGAGCATGCGCAGAATCACCAGGATTTTTTTTTAATTATAGGTGATGGGCTAGCAGCCTCAGCGCACCACACATGTCTGGAATAGGAAGGGAACTTGACCTTCACGTTAAACTGTACCCGCAGGTCCCTACATTGTCAAAGGTAACTTGCCTGAAGGCAAAATGAATTATGTCTTGAATACGGCCCCTGCAGGTGACTCACCTCTAAGTCGATTCCATGACAGGTACCATAGGACCAGCCACACTTCTGGGTGGTGGACGCCATACTAAACTTGGCTAGAAAAGCAGGCTTGCCCAGCAGCGTGTTGCCCAAAGAGCTCTTCCCTCCTCCGGTCTTGCCAATCAGCGCCACTCGCATCTTCATGATCTCTGAAAACACCGTGGTGCAGAGACTGAGCATGGTCAACAGGAATCAGGGCTGCCAGGGATGTGACATTGTGTGTGTGCACGTGCACATGTGTGTGTGTGTGTGTGTGTGTGTGTGTGTGTGTGTGTGTGTGTGGAGAGTGAGCTCTGTGCGTGTGCATGTGTACATGTGTGTGTGATTGTGCATGAGTGCGTGTATGCGTGCGCGCGCGCGTGTTTGTATATACATCATCATCAATATACACAAATGGCTCAGTCACCAAAGATCAGTCCAGTTCCATCCCAAAGCAGAAACGGAAAAACAATTAGGGAAGAGAATGCCGTGGACAGACAATGGAAGTTGAAGCTGTGACACATGCTCCCCAATGGCTGCCATCCATCCATACGTCTGGAAACCAACATGCCATGATTCTGACTGACTTCATGAACCTTCTACTGAATGTACACCTTAGTGGTGTCCCTCAGCCTGGTGTCGCTCCGAGGCAGACAACATGCAGTTAATGACTGTTTAACCCAATAGCCATTTATCCCCTTGTGCTATATGGAAGCCATTGGACTGGGTGATCTTAATAGGTTGTCTCCTCTTACAGGAAGGCTTAAACAATCGCACAAATACACTATCAAATACAATAGATAATCAACACTCTATCTTTTTGCGACCTATCCGACGTAAATCGGTTCAGGAATCATTTAGAAATCTATCACTGAACACCTTGTAAGTAACACAGTTTCCATCAGATTTAGCCTGATTTGAGCCAATCTGTTTGGCAGCACACGCAATTGTCTTTGCAGTCTGCTCAACTTGCATAAAGAGATGGAGTGGGTGATCAGTGGTCACTTTCTACCTGGTCAGTCTCTGACTAGAGAGCCTGCTCTCTCTCTCTCTCTCTCTCTTGCCGTTCGCAATCAGTGTGTGTGTGTGCATTCTCCCAGAGGCTGACATCTCGCTATCTATCACTGCAAGTACCAGTGTGTAAAATGTTTGATTTATAAATTGTATTTTTTGACACAGTACTTGTGTTCATATGAGTATGTTGATATTGCTTTGTTCAGTTAATTCTTTGTTCAGTTATTGCTTTGACATGTAGTCACAGCTCAGCAATGATTGATGTTGAAAATCGCCATGTGGTCATATGCTCGTAGCAGTAATCCATTTAATTCTTCTTAACGTCACAGTCAATGACGTCTCTGGACACTGATAAATTGTTGGAGAATGCTCTAGTGAATGCATATGACGCGTTCTTTCTCATTTACTGTCACTGATGAAGGTTAAGTTCCCACTTCCGTGGAGGAGATTTAAATGTTGAACACAAGCTTAGCTATGTTGATATTTGGCTTTGGTGCAACGGATAACATGTGTAGGTTCTTTCACCGCTTAATGGTTAAGCCATAGCAGTTCTTCTAATCTTTGAATTGAGTGCTATTTATCGTCTCAAGTTGCCAGTATTATATCAAAGCCACTGATTCTATCTTGTTTATTATTCATGTATCATTTTACATGCTGATATCAGTTGTACTGCTACAGTGTTTCCAGTTACAGTGTGCTCAGTACTCTAAGATGTGTGTAGTATTCTGTTGTGGTGATTACAAGATAGTGTTGTAATGATATCAGCTATTGGTTAAAACCATCTGATATGCATCACAGTCTGTTAGCTAATTGTAATTTAGTGATCATGCTTTCTCTCCTGTCTGGCTTACTCCAGTATAGTGCTACATGATAACTGATTCATTTGAGTCACTTTGACACAGTGTAAGTGTGACCAAGTGCGCTATGCTTGCTCCAAAACTGCTCACACACAGGCTACAGCAGACGACGTTTTCCCTCCTAACCCCTGCACAGAATATGTGACGTCACTCCGCTTACATCATTTTGTCCTCGCCAGACCATCACAATCCCCAAGAAGGGCAATCTACAACAGTGCAAAAACTACCGCACTATCAGCCTAATCAGCCACCCCAGCAAGGTCATGCTAAAGGTCCTTCTCAACCGACTGAAGCCACAAGCAGAAATGATCATCGCCGAAGAGCAGGCTGGCTTCAGAGCAGGGAGAAGCACAACAGAACAAATCTTCAACCTGCGCTTGCTGTGTGAGAAATATCTCCAGCACCAAAGAGACCTCTACCACGTCTTCATTGACTTCAAGAAGGCGTTCGACAGGGTATGGCACGCTGCCTTATGGGCCACCATGCACAAATTCAACATCAGTGAAGACATCATCCAAGCCATACAGAACCTATACGAAAGAGCAACCAGTGCAGTCCTCTTCAATGGTAGCACGGGTAACTGGTTTAGAACCACGGTCGGAGTCAGACAGGGCTGTCTACTCTCTCCCACTCTCTTCAACCTCTTTCTTGAAAGGATCATGACTGACGCCCTGGAAGATCATGTGGGAACTGTCAGCATTGGAGGCAGACTCATCACCAACCTGTGCTTTGCCGATGACATTGATGGCCTGGCAGGAGAAGAGAAAGAACTCGAAGAACTCGTGCACAAACTTGACAAGACATCATCAGCCTACGGCATGGAGATCAGTGCCGAGAAGACCAAGGTTATGACCAACAACAGCCAAGGCGTAACGTCCAATTTGCACGTAAACGGTGAAAAACTGGAAGAAGTCTCCTCCTTCAAATACTTGGGTGCCATTGTGTCAGACGAGGTTTCGAAACCAGAGGTCCTGTCCAGAATCGCACAGACTACTGCCGCACTGAGTCGATTGAAGACTATATGGAAGGACAAAAAGATCTCCCTCTCGTCCAAAATCAGACTAATGCGCTCCCTCATCTTCTCAATATTTCTATACGCTTGCGAATCCTGGACCCTCACTGCAGAACTCCAGAGAAGAATCCAGGCCCTGGAAATGAGATGCTTCTGCAAGATCCTGAACATTACATACAAAGACCACATCACAAATGAGGAAGTGAAAAGAAGAGTCCAAAACGCCATTGGCCCATTCAAAGACCTGCTAACCACAGTGAAGGAACGCAAGCTCCGCTGGTATGGACACGTCACACGATCAGACGGCCTAGCCAAGACCATCCTGCAGGGTACCGTACAAGGAAGGAGGAAGAGAGGCAGACAGAGAAAGCGGTGGGAGGACAACATCAAAGAGTGGACGGGCCTGCCATTTGCCACAACTCAAAGGGCCGCTGAGGACCGAGGCAGGTGGCGCGAGCTGACCAGGCAGTCATCCATGGTGCCCCAACGACCCACCCACGGGTCAAGGGATAGATGAGATGAGATGAGACCACCTGCTGACGGCTCGACCAGTGTCGCGTCGCGGTACGTCATTGGCTGAGAAGAAACTTGTGTTTCTGTTCCACCGTAATTAATTAATAAATAACTCTTTTGTCAGATCAGTAAACTACAAGTATTATATACTGGCAGAATTGTCGTAATTCCATTTTTAAATCTATTCCATTTATGTTCGCCTACAATAAACTGATTTAACGCAGTTTGTAATTTTCAGCGACGAGCTCGTTAAAACTGACCCTGTTCAGGTGATTTAAATTAAGATTATAAATTCATCTTAAATAATCAACACTTCATTTTACACTCATTATAAAGTAGGCGTTGAGCTCTTTCTTTTGCAACTTATCTGATGCAAATCGGTTCAGGAATCATTTAGAAATCTGTCACTGAACACCTTGTAACAAGCACAGTTCTCATCAGATTCCTTCAGATTAGTGACGATCTGTTTTGCAGCCCACGTGATTGTCTTTGTAGTTCGCCTATTCTGTATAAATTGGCCGAGTGGGTAATGAGTGGTCACTTTCACACCCGAGCCAGCTGCGGTCAGCACCTGCTCTCTTTCTCTCTTGCCGTGTAGTGGTCAGTGTTGTTCCCACAACAGCGACATCTCGCTACGTATTGCTGTAAGTACTATTGTGTAGAATGTGTTGACTTGTAAAATGTATTCTTCGACACAGTACTTGTGTTCATATAAGTATGTTCAGTTAATGCTTTGTTCAGTTAATTCTTTGTTTAGTTATGGCTTTGACATGTTTGGCACAGTTCGGCTATGATTGATCTAGAAAATCGCCATGTCGTCATATGCTCGTAGAAGTATTCCATTTGATTCTTTTTAACGTCAGTCAATGACGTCTCGGGACACAAGATAGTTTGTTCCAGAATGTTCTAGGGGATGACTCATTCTCTCTCATCTGCTGTCACTGAAGGTTAGGTTACTTATCCCCGCTTCAGCGGAGACGATTTAAATGTTGAGCACAAGCTTAGCTATGTTCACATTTGGCTTTGATGCAACGGATAACTTGTGTAAGTTCATTCACCACTTAATGGTTAAACCATGATGGTGCTTCACGTACTCTCTGGTCTATCAGGTTGCCAGTATTATATCTAAGCCACTGATTCTCCATCTTGTTTACTATTCAGGTATTATCTTACATGCTGATCTCGGTTGTACTGCTATAGTGTGCTCAGTACTCTAAGATGTGTGTAGTATTCTGCTGTTGTGATTACAAGATAGTGTTTGATTAATATCAGTTATTGGTTAAAACCACCTGATATGTATCAATCTGTTAATTGTAATTTAGTTGTCATGCTCTCTCCTATACAGCTTATTCCAGTATAGTGCAACATGATAAACTGATTCATTTGAGTCACTTTGACACAGTATAAGCTTTAACTAACCTATACTGTCAGTGTACTTCTAGTAAATCAGCTTAGCCACAACCACTGTAACTGCGCTGTTTAAATGTATTAGGAAAGTCTTTGGCTGTCAGTGTTTGGTTTTCACATGTATGCATTATTTTTATGCTGTGGCTTAGTCCAGACCAAGTAATAGTCTTTCCAGCTCAGTTATCATGCTTTCTCCTATACGGCATACTCCGGTATAGTGCCACTTGATGATTGATTCATTTGAGTCGCTTTAAATTTAATACAGCTGGAATAGTTTTTCATGAATTAGGTTGTTTGGGTACTTTACTAATTAAGCATAACCCTAGCCCTTTAGTTGCATGGTCTTGGGGACCGGGGGAGGAATAACAGGCATGTTACTTTTATGAGTTTACTGTGTATGTGTACTTGATAGTGAGTATATTTTATAAATTATATGTTAAATATTTTATGTACTAAGTTTGAGATTTGATTTCCCATTTGGAGTTGGTAGGATGAGTTTGTTGTATGAGTATTATAAGGGTACCAGGTAAGATATTAGTGTATTATATGTTAAGATTATATTTTGACATAGTGTAAGTTACATATATTTTTATATTTAGTAGAGTATTTGTAGTATGTTATATGGTTTTAGCTAGGTTATGATTTTTAGTTGCCCTAGTTGTTGGTATTGTAATTTGAGAATTTAATGCTTAGATTTTAGATAAGTAGTTGGGTTGTTTTGAGCAAATACCAAACCCAGAGGTAGGCACAGCACTTTGTATGCTCCATGCTACCCACATCCATGAATGACTGACTTCCCACTTATGGTGCTTCCGGTGTTCATGTATTGTAGAATATGGTTTTTGTGTTTCGGTTTGGTTTTGGTTCCCTCCTTTATACTTTGTTGATGCGGGTACTCTACCAGTCTTGTTCTTTGCCTCATGTATGCTCATTGTTATACATGCAACATTGACATTGTATTTATGGCTTTTATTTGTTTGTGTCTTGCAGGCACTGTTTTCCTGTAATAACTGTAGTAAATAAACAATTGAAAGGGCGTCCGCTTTCATATGCTCCTGCCTGCACGGGAACCTGCTATCTTCTACTATTCCTCATTCCACTCCAACCATACCCTTATCCCCTGTCCTACTTATCCCTATCTCCACTCCACTCCAACCCTACCTTTACCCTGAGTCCATCACATAAGCTTTACTTAATCTATACTATCAGTGTACTTTCACTAAATCAGCTTAGCTGTAACCACGTTATCTACACTATTCAAATGTATTAGAAATGTCATTTGATGTCATTTGTTTGGCCTTCACACATATTCATTATCTTATTGTATGTTGTTGCTAATAACAAACTGAGTGATAGTCTTTCCATGTAATATGTATACATGTGCTTTTCTATTCACTTGTGCCAACATGTTGTGTTTAATGGCATGTGTTTGATTGTGTCCTTATCAGTGCACTGTTTTCCTCTTCTTCTTTTTCTTCTTCATTTGATGTCATTTGTTTGGCCTTCACACATATTCATTATCTTAGCCTCCATATGGAAGGCTATACACCAACTCACGAAACCAAACAATTCAAATGCGGAATGTCTCATTCCTGTTGATACACTGAACAATCACTTTGCTGACATTGGAAACAAATTAATCGCAAATGACAGTGCACACACTTCTTTTGATTTCAGCATTTTAGAAAACTTCTGTCATAATAAAGATATAAAAACAAAGTTTTCTGTTCCATTAATGTCTATTCATGAAGTCTTATCTTATTTAGTATCGCTAAAAAATAAAAACTCGTGTGGCTTCGATGGCATTAGTCCAAAAATATTAAAACTATCTGCACCTTATATTGCCGATTCTCTTACTTATCTCTTCAATCTTTGTCTATCCAAAAATCATTTTCCAAAAGAGTTTAAATATGCAAAAGTTATTCCCCTGCATAAAAAAGGTGATGCTAATGATGTCAATAATTACAGACCAATCTCATTGTTGTCTTCTGTCTCAAAAGTTCTAGAACGTCATGTACACCTTTGTCTTACATTCGTTATTGAAAAATATCAGCTTCTACATACCAATCAATCAGGATTTAGACAGCACCATTCTTGTGAAACCGCTTTATGTAGAATAACTGATGCATGGCTGCGTGATATTAATAAAAGCAAGGTGGTTGGAGTGATATTCCTTGATTTTACAAAAGCGTTTGACTTAATCAATCACGAAATATTGCTTCAAAAATTGAAATGTTATGGTATTGACGATAACTGCTTATTGTTTCTCAGATCTTACCTAGAAAACCGTATTCAGGCTGTCTATTCACGTGGCTTTATTTCTTCCAAAAGGCATGTTCCAAGAGGAGTACCGCAGGGGTCAATTCTAGGCCCTCTCTTATTTTCCTTGTATATCAACGATCTACCTTTATCAATTCAACATGCAATCTGTGATTTATTTGCTGATGATACATCAATACAATATGCTAGTCACAATGTTGACGAAATTAGTTATCACCTGAATGCCAACATGAAATCTGTCGAAAACTGGTGTGATGCTAATGATATGGTCGTGCACCCTGAAAAGACAGAATGCATGTTAATTTGTCCTCGTCAGAAAAGACAGAACATAAAAGAAGCACAACTTAACATAAAATATAAAGACAATACTATCAAACAAGTTACTAAGCATATGCTATTAGGCATTACTATTGATCAAAATCTTTCGTGGCAGGAACATATTCATTGCCTCATAAAACAAGTATCATCTAGTGTATTCCAATTATCACAGATCAAACACTTTCTTGATAATCATTCTAGACGTGTGTTTTACTTTGCCTATATCCAGTCTCGCCTCAGCTATTGCTCGATTATTTGGGGTAAATGTCCTCCTTCTACATTAAAGCCACTTTGCTCTTTACAAAAACGTGCCATTAAGATGATTAACCATGTAAATACCACAGGTGGATCTGTGCACAATATGTACAAAGAACTTCAAATATTACCTGTTCATCTACTTATTAGATATAACACATTGATTCTTATGCATAAAATTGTTCATAACGCATGCCCACAATATTTAAAATCGTTATTTTGTTTCCAGTTCCAACGTAATTCAGATAGAGCTATTGTCCCAAAGCCTAAAATTGATTTATTTAAGATGAGTCTCTCATTTAATGGAAGCATCGAATGGAACATGCTTCCAAAGACATGTCGTCAAATTCCAGCCATATCTCTCTTTAAAACTAAGATAAGAATATTTCTATTCGATACATTTGATTAACCTACTCGCGGTCTTTTGCAAATGCTTGCTTGTACTCAGTCCACTAGCTGCCATGCCATGATGAATGAAAAATTGAATGTATGTGTATGTGTGAACAGTAAGTGCGTGTGTGTGTTTGTGTGTGTTTGAGTGTGTGGGCGTGAATGTGTACGTATGTCTTTGTTGCTTGTTTTATAATTTTGTGTGTGTGTGTGTGTGTGTGTGTGTGTGTGTGTAAGTACCTATGTAATGTAATGTACCAATTGTTCCAGTTTTTCATCGCTTTGTTACCTTTAATAGACTATTCAAGTTCCTATTCTTATTCGTCGTTCTTATTATTTTATTTTATTTCAGTTTATTTCTTTATTTTTATGTTTTGTGTCGTTCGTTCTTTATTTTTTATGTCGTTAAATGGGCAGAATTGTAAAAAGGCCTTTACTGTGCCTAATTCTTTACCCATTAAAGATTCAATCAATCAATCAATCTTCTTCTCATAACTATTGTAAATAAAACAATAGAAAAAAACCTTTTGTGACTGGCCTCTATATGTTCCTGGCCTGTGCGCGGGGATTCTTGTCTATCCTTTCAATCATCAAATCATTTAGTTAGTTCTTTTGTACCGTACCCTTATATACCACTCGGGTACACGGCTACAAGTGTGTCAGTGGAGTAATTCGGGGCAAGAGGCCCCCCTTAAGCAAGAAATCCGATTTCTCTTCTCGTTGAAGCCACAGTTTCAGTTTCAGTAGCTCAAGGAGGCGTCAATGCGTTCGGACAAATCCATATACGCTACACCACATCTGCCAAGCAGATGCCTGACCAGAAGCGTAACCCAACGCGCTTAGTCAGGCCTTGAGAAGCCACAACACTTTGCCTCTTGAAGCCACAACACTTTGTAACCAAATGTAAACGATTGAGGCCCAACCAAGCTACAACATATTCCTAGCAATCGAAGATTGAAACAAGCAATTACACGTAAGAGGATTTTTTTTTTTAATTTGGACTTCTTGCCCCATACGTGGGGCAAAACGCCTTCTAGCTAGGGGCAAAGCGCCTATTGTGGCCGTTTTGCCCCCATATTTGGGGCGTTCTGTCCCATGGTCTAATTACAAACTTCATACTCAAAGGGATACAAATTGCGTTGCATTTAGACTGTAGTTAGCCTACTTCAGTAAAGGCAATGTTTATTGGTTTATTCGTTACTCTCTCTTCATCTATTTCCCTCCCTCTTCTCTCCCTCTCCCCCCTCTCTCTCACTCCTTCTCTCCCCCCTTTCCATCTCTCTGTCTCTCTCACACAGCCTCAGTCTTTCTTTCAGCTTATCACTCTACATCCAGTAATCACATAAGCACGCTCTCTCTTAAGAGTCTAGAAAATTCTATTGTAATCACGCCAAAACCACATTCTGCAATGAAAATGGTTAACAAAACTGGTTGCAAACTCCAACTCCCTCTCTGTACAGCGGTACTCACGAGTCTGCCGACACTGACCCCAAGCAGGTACGCCAAGGGGGATCACTGAGGGCACCATGACACTGAAAGTGAACGAGAATGCTGCCTTGGAGGTCCATTTCAGGTTTGGGACAACATGATAAGGCTGCTCTCTACGCTTCATTTAAAAAAAATCTTTTTATTACATAACCCAGCACCAACCAGCTGAGACTGGAGATACTGACAGCTGCCGAATAAAAGACTTACCTGTGAAGTGGATGATACTAGACTGTGTGACCCCAGTCTTCCCATTTGACCCGGTCCCCTTTCAGCTTGAGGCAGGATTGAGCTGGCTGTGGGCCAAAGAAAACCCACCTCTACCCCATTGAGAATCGAAAATGCGACCTCCTTGTCATCAGCCGGCTATGCCAACCAATTCACTATGGCGGCTGGAAAGAGAGCATTTACTTTGTATGATCCATGACCAAAAATAAATAAATAGATAAAAAATTAATTAAAATAATATTAACGCAAATCAGTGACATGGTGCCTCTTGTTGTAACTTACATACTGTTTCTGTTCATTCTGTCTGGTGTCTTACCTTTGGACATACGAGTAGCCATTGCAAGATCAAGGCAGTCACTTCACTGCGTTCAATCAGCACTGACATTACAAAACATGCCTCGCCCCCACCGAGCCGCATTCAATTACATGTTACATCCGGGTTTTCGACAAACGTCTTTTTCAGTCACTGGCTGTATGACTAGACCTTCCTATCAGCTTTCAGTTTCGAGGAGAAGAAAAAGCGTGCAGACTTACCCAGATATCAGCATTTACGAGAAACGTCTTTTCAAACACCATGTATTTACGAAAAAAAAAACAACCAAACAAACCCAAAACAAACCATTCACTAGAATGAATCACACACTTTCACATCCCAACAACTCCACCACCTTCACCACCATCACCGCTTTCATTACCACCGTTGCTTTTGTTGTTGTTGTTGTTGTTGCTGTTGTTTGTTTTTTTGTTTTGTTATCTTTATGTATTCTTTTGAACGATCAACTGTCGACAGGTTATTATCAGTCGTTGACATGATAAGCTCCTCATTCTCCGCCACCCCTCACACACACACACACACACACACACACACACACATTATGGTGCGCAGAAATGCACAGTCGTATGTATACACAACGCGTGCACGCAGCAATAATAATAATAATAATAATGGTATTTATATAGCGCTGGATCTTGTGCAGAGACAAATCAAAGCGCTTTCGCACCAGTCATTCACACGCAGAAACTGAAGACAAGGAAGGGCAGGCAAGGGAGGCTATTTTGGGAAGAGGTGGGTTTTAAGGCCAGACTTGAAAGAGCTGAGTGTGGAGACTTGACGAAGCGAAAAAGGAAGTTCATTCCAATCGCAAGGTCCAGAAACAGAGAAAGAACGGCGGCCAATAGTCGAGCGTTTGAATCTGGGTATGCGTAAACAGAGTGGATCCGAGGCCAATCGTAGTGAGCGAGATGGAGTGTAGAGGTGAAGGCAGCCGCAGAGATAGGAAGGGGCAGTTTTGTGAATGCATCTATAACATAGAGTGCTGATCTTGTACTTTATTCGGTGTGAGACAGGGAGCCAGTGGAGATGTTGCAAAAGAGGAGTGATGTGCTCAGATCTTTTCTTTCTGAGGACGAGTCGGGCAGCAGAGTTTTGTATGCGATGAAGGGGCTGAATGGATGAAGCAGGCAGACCAGACAATAAAGAGTTACAGTAGTCAAGGCGAGAGAGAATGAGAGAAACGACAAGTCTAGATGTTGCGTCAGTGGATAGATATTTCCGGACGGCACTGATGCGTCGCAGTTGACAGTAGCAGGACTGACATGTCTGACTGATAAATTTTTGCATGGACAGTGTATGGTCAAGGACAACACCGAGGTTCCTGACTGACGTGGAAAGAGGGATGGACGTACTGCCAAGTTTGATTGTGTCAATTGTGATGGAAGACAGTTTTTGTTTAGTTCCTATGATCATTGCTTCAGTTTTGTCCGCGTTCAATTGTAACTTATTTCGAGTCATCCAGTTTTGAATGTCCAGGAAGCAGTTGGATGTTTCTTGCAAGAGCGACAACAATTTTTCAGGGGTATCACTCTTCTGGAGTTGAGTGTCATCAGCATAAGAATGATGACTGATATTATTGCGGTTGATAATTTCAGCGAGAGGAGCAGTGTACAGTGTGAAGAGCACTGGGCCTAAAACAGATCCCTGTGGGACTCCATGTTCGATTTTAACGGGTTCAGATTGGAAATGATCAACAGTGACAGACTGGAATCGATCAGTGAGATAAGATTTGAACCAGTTTAGAACAGTGCCGTTGATACCAAATGTAAAATGAAGACGGGAAAGAAGGATTGAATGGTCTATCGTATCAAAGGCGGCTGACAAGTCGAGGAGAGTGAGAAGGGAAATTTTTCCTGAGTCGGACGCTATCAGTAGATTGTTCAGAATGTGGAGGAGAGTGGTTTCGGTGCTATGGTCAGCGCGATAGGCAGACTGAAATGGGAGGATGAGATTGTTGAAACAAAGGTGGTTGTTAAGCTGCTTGAGGACAGCTTTTTCAAGGAGTTTGGACATGAATGGAAGATTAGAAACTGGTCGATAGTTTTTCAAAATGTTTGCGTCAAGGTTGGGTTTCTTCAGAAGAGGCCGGACGATTGCAGTTTTGAAAGTGGATGGAAACGTTCCAGTGAGAAGGGATGAGTTGACAATATTAGTGATTGTGGGGAGAAGATGTGAGACACATTGGGAAAAGACCGAGGCTAGTATAGGATCGAGCTCACAGGATTTTACTGTCATTTCTTTTAGGATTTCATGAACTTCTGTGTGTGTGCGTGTGTGTGTGTGTGTGTGTGTGTTTGTGTGTGTGTGTGTGTGTGTGTGTGTGTGTGTGTGTGTGTGTGTCTGTGTGTGTCCTGAATGAATGAATGAATGATATGGGTACTAATATAGCGTCTATCCTCGGTCGGAGACCAAGCTCTAAGCGCTTTAAAAACTGAGGATCACGACTGCAATTGGGCGTTCATCATTCGTTTCCTGTGTCATTCAATCGGATTTCAGGCATGCACACATACGCACTCAGACAGACATGTAACATTTATCGTGTGTGACTGCTTTTGTTTATTTACTCCGCCACGTAGGCAGCCATACTCCGTTTTCAGGAGTGTGCATGCTGGGTATGTTCTTGTTTACATAACCCACCGAACGCTGACATGGATTACAGGATCTTTAACATGCGTATTTGAACTTCTGCGTGCGTATACACACGATGGGGTTCAGGCACTAGCAGGTCTGCACAAACGTTGACCTTGGAGATGGCAAAAATCTCCACACTTCACCCACCAGACGCCGTCACCGAGATTGGAACCCGGGACCTTCACATTGAAAGTCCATTGCTTTAACCACTATGCTGTTGCGCACTCGTGTGCAGTGTGTGTGTGTGTGTGTGTGTGTGTGTGTGTGTGTGTGTGTGTGTGTGTGTGTGGCTGTGTGTGTAGGTAGTAGGTGGATAGGTAGGTGCGCGTGTGTGCGCGCGCGCGCGCGCGTGTGTGTGTGTGTGTGTGTGTGCGTGTGGCCCTCACGCGCAAGGTCTACAGACGTGTACTGTTACGTGCAACAAAACTCAGCAATGCGAAGCGAAAACTACAGCGAGACAGCAAGGGATCAAGGGACAGACAGCTGGGACACAGAAGTACGTGGAGCTGCTCCTCGTCTCGTGGTGCTGAATGCCCATGCGGAACGGGTTCGCAGACACCAGAGTATTGGCTACAGTTCTGCCCAACTTTTGGTGCACTGAGGAGAGAAAACCTGGCTCTGTGAGGTGGATCTCCACGAGAAGCTCTGGGGACCACCTGCTGCACTGCAGAGGACGGCAGACTTCACGCTGCAGACCGGGTGGCCCATCTGACAGCACGATGACCTGGGGAACGCGGAAGAAGAAGAAAAAGTCTCGAGGTCTGGCGGGCTCCAGAATTACAGCTTGTGTGATTGATGGGTAATCATCATCATCATCACACACACACGGCACGCACGCACACACACACACACACACACATATATATATATATATATATATGTATATATACACACACACGTGCATACTCACACACATGCACATACAGGAACGCACGCACGCACGCACTAGTGCGCCCGCACGCACACACACACGCGCGTTTGCACGTGCACACGCATGCGCACACATACACAAATGCCGAAAGAATTCATGATATTGAACGACTTATTGTAATGGGCAAAATTTGTGTAATAATAATATCTATCACTGAAAACAACATCAACCGCGCGCACGAACGCAGAAATACTGATGCAGTGGAGCAAGGGAAGCAACTCTGAAATTTCTAATAGTGAATACGCGATTACTGCCCTTTGGCACTGTTCCCCCCCTCCGCCCCTCCGCCCCCTTCCCCCTTCCCCCACACCCCCCCTTTTTTTTCTCCACAAAAAAGAAAAAAAAAAAAAGAAAAAAAAATTGCCTATGTTTTCGCCGTTGCTGCATGAACAGCAACACTGAAGTTCCTTCAGTTTTTTGGGTGTTTTTTTTATTTATCCCTTTATGCCTTTACTATTTAGTGTTGTGTAACGTAGACTCTATTAAAATGGGAACTGGATGGAGAAAAAAAAAAGCGCACGTGCTTATATCAATAAAAAGAATGAAAAAGAATTTGTCTTGTCTTCTCCTTCACCAGGGATCCTGAAATCACAATAGTAACTCAGAAAAGATCATGCAGTTTAGTTCCAAATTCCTTGTGAGTGCAGTAATATCAGCCGTGTGAAGTGAACAGAACAAGAGGAACAAAACTTGATTAAAAAGGACGCGGCGAAGCGGTGCCCTGGTGGTAATGCGCCCGTTCAGAAGGCGAGTGTCTGCTGGTTCGAATCCCGTATTCAAGACCGAGATTTTTACCCCGTCCAACCCCCTCCACTTTACCGAAATGTCTCTGCCTGGCCGGTCGTCTGCTTTACCAGTCAGCTCAGTTCCATGCCTAGAACAAAGTCCCAGTAAGTCCCAGTCCCTGAATCTCCGTGTCTTACTCTTTCCATTACTCTGTTTGCCTGTCCGATTTGTATGTTTGTACTTACTGTCCAACTTGGACAAGCTGAGCTGGTTCACTGTGTAACTGGCGAGGATTTAGACAGGGAGATTCACTATCACCTTTATCTTATGAATTGAGACATTGGCAATAATCACAGGTGAAAATAAAAAAAGAACAATGTATAGTGATAAATGATCTGGAACAAGGAACATAAACTCTCAAACTCTCAAACTGCAGATGATCCTGAATTTCTTTTAGAAGGCTACAAATAATTTCAGACTTGCATACACAGCGGACACTTTGGGATATAAATCAGGCTTATATTTGAATTCTGTGAAAACGAGTGTAATCTGGCCAGGAGGCACCAGAAATTCTAATGCTAATTACTTGGAATTTCTAGGCTGGGAATGGAACCATTCAAATTTTTTATTTGGTTACACAAATAATTTACGTAACCGTGCAAATATGAAATTACTCACAATAAAAAAAAAAATAGCAGGTGTGACACACTTGTGTGGGGAACATGTATCAAAAGAAATGACAAAAGAAGGAAGGTGGCTATTTTGAAATCGCGTATTTCGTCAAAATCGATTCATTCGTGGATTTTGTCACCTAACCTAACAGACAGTATGTTTCCGCTCCTTAAAAAAAATCATTATTATAAATTTGTATCGGCGTATGGATTGAAAAGCAAGACGAATTTCAGAGAAAAACAAAACACACAAGCATCGGGGATGGTGGTCTTGGACTTCAGGAATAGAATACGCTGACGTCTTCATTAAAATTGACCTGGTTACGTAAAACTGAGAAAACTTAAGGAATTGGCTCACATTCATGTGCACGTGATACTGAAAACTGGCTTGTAAGCGACCATCCCTTCTTCGCATAAATTCTATCCTAACGTTTCGGGGCGGGCGTTTACTGGCTCACATAACCCGTTGCGCGTTGTTTCATTTGTTTAGTTTCACGATAAAGTGGTGTGTTGGTATTACTGTGTGCATGGGACTTCTCTCCAGTGTGTTAATGTACTTAACTCTCCCTCCCTCTCTCTCTCTCTCTGCACATCCTTCCGGTGTGTGGTGAGTGCAGACGGCTGCTCAGCAAGCTCTCTGTTAAATGAGAAAATGTGAAGGAATCAGACAACGTACAAAACTTTTTTTATTGTGATTTTCAGCAAAATTGTGCGTGAAGGTACAGTGACTGTCAAGACATTATTTTTCAAGCACTATGTCGCAACACAACCAACGATTACAAAAGTCAACACATTTGGATAACATTAAATAAAAAAAAATTACACCTAATCCTAACTTGTCAATGCATCTCGATAACACATTCAGTGGTATCATCTGTAAGCATTCGTCAACACTCAGATTTTTCTTCTGCACTACAAAGTGCTTTATATACATCTTTTAAGCCCCGTTGGTTTTGTTTTGTTTGTTTTTTTGTTGTTGTTTTTTTATACCTTTCAATGCTTTGCATGATTTTATTTTATTTTTCCTTTTCCTTTTTTTTCGATTACCTCCAAAGCACCTGTCCAACCTAGACTGAAAACAAACAAGCTGTGTTCCTCCATAATGGGGCCTATACAGTACGAGTGCACTCCCTTGTAATGTAGATGACACCAGCGTTCAGTTAGGAAGAAATATTGGTGATGTTCCCAACAGGTTGTTCACGAAGATTTCAGGTAAATATCTTTATATCTCTCCCTCGTTGCTTTATCTCTTCTCTCTGTTCTAGGTGGAACATTTTTTCTCTGGCTGAAGAATTGATTCCCTGCTCTTGTTTTCCTCTGCTGATGTTTAAGTTGACAGTTTTGTAGTTAATACCCTACTTTGTTATTACTGTTAAATCCATTTCTTGAATTCATGCTATATATTACTTTGAACTGAATGACTTTATTTGACTTTATTTTGATTATTTTACACTGCAATATCTGATAGATATATGTATAGCAACGACACATTACAACCATGGTTTACATTCTTCATATGGAAAAAAAAATACAAATAAACAGCTTATGTTTTAGTTTAATCATGAGAGAGAGGGAGAGAGATATATTCTTTATAAACGATAATAACTGATAAGCAAGGTACAAGCTTTTGTACATCCAGTCTTCAACCTAAGAGGGACGAAAAACGAAAAAAAGCAATGTGTACACAAAAGGAAAAATAGGTCAAAACACAAAGAAAACGCACGTTTTGCACGTTTTTGGTTTTTGCATTATGCATACAGAATCCATCCGCCATCTTTTTTGGCAGTGTGACACTACACATAACTTTTGGAAAACACTAGAATCATGTTTAAACAATAAATGTGAAAACGCACAAAATGTAAAATTTACTGAAGACTTCATTCCATTTGGAGCTTCAAAGAGTGTTGCCTCTGATGACATCCTTGATTTCATTGCTCTAATTGTAACCAAAAAATATATATACAAAAGCAAACTAAAGAAACAAATTCCACAATTTGAAGTATTCTTAACACAACTTAGATTAAGATATAAAACAGAAAATATATGTATCACATTTACTTATGAATAATGCTAAATTCTTAGCAAAATGGTTATATTACATGCCATTAATAGAATGTAATAATATTTATACATTACCACCCAATACAGAACCCTAACCAATCTTGTTTTGCAATTTGTAGTTTGAAAAATCTTACCAAAAATTAACTGATCATAAAGGCAAGACATCTAAAGCTATTTTTTTTCCATCTTTCTTTACATCTTAAGAAATACAAGACTTGAATTGTGATACCTATGTAAAACACATTGAATTATGTGACAATAGTAATACATCTGCTTGCATACTAAATTGCTTATTTCCCTTTGTTTTCATAAAACCAAAATATATTTTTTAATGTACGAATATAGAGACAGATGTATGTGTGATATATATATATATATATATATATATATATATATATATATGTGTGTGTGTACATGTATATATATATATATATATATATATATGTGTGTGTGTGTGTCTGTGTGTCTGTGTGTCTGTGTGTGCGCGTGTATATATATATATATATATATATATATATATGTATGTGTGCATGTGTAAATATATATGTTTCTGGTACACATATATCCATAGCATTGGTCCATTTCATATGGAACACTATAGAGTAAAAATGAAGATTCTTTTTTTTCCCTCTCTCTCTGTGACATTTCTCTTCCTCTCTTTTTCCCTTATTTATCTATCTTTTTTTTTTTTTTAATTTAAATATGTCCTTCATATTTATATACACACGAACCTCTAATTATATAGAACTACTAAGGCCATATGGTTAGCGTTCTACAACGTTAATATATAAAATGTTGAATACATAGTTGATCTATTCATAATGCATATTTTCTTGATATGTAAATGGCATGTAAACGCAAAAAATGAATAAAATTAAAAAAAGGTTTGAAAAAACAGAAAGAAAAAGAAAACGCACGTGTCACTGCAGTCCTCCCTACTTCACGATCTTCCCCTTCTCTGATACTGTTGTGGTTATTTTTCATTGGAATAAGAGACATACAAAAACCTTTTTTCAAAACTGGTTTAAAAACGCTGCCAAAACTCACAGTCTACAAAGATTTTCCTTCTTGTTCAACATTGATCTTTCACCGGTATCACTAAAACACAGTTGCAACATTCACGCGTGGAAGGTTTCTGAAGATTTGTTTCAAAAATTACTTTTGGCACAATCAAAAACGCATAGTGTCCTTGACCTTGCAGCTTGAACAAACAAAGGTCACAGTGACCATGACTAATCAGTTTTTATTCGACACAGAAAAATAAAGTTTTGTTGGTGGAAGATAGTTTTTGTTGTTATTTTTCTGAAGGTTTCAATAAACTGCAATCTGTTTTGGGAGTAATTAGCCTTACAACTATAGCAAAGCGAGAGCTGTATCATCAATGGTTTATCCATTGCAATGGGAAACCAAACCTTTAGCGCAGATGATCGAGGCAGCAGTTGCCTCCTCTGCTGTTCTGATGGTCATAGTCGGACACGACAGACTATCATATCAATTACAGAAGGCAGGATTTCCTTTACATGACAACACATTTGGAACCGTGTGCACCCTTCACTGCACCTGCCACAGCACCCACTGAAGCACCCACCGTGACACTCATCCCGGCACCCAGCTGGACACCTGCCTCTGCACATACCGCAGCACCCACGGGACCCGCGAAGGAACACAGCAGACCACCCACCACGCCACCCGCCGCGCCACCCACCGCGCCACCCACTGTGGCACCCACCACAGCACCCGCCTTGTTGTAGAAGGACGGGGGCATACTATCGTTGATGATGGCTTTTCGAACGTGTACGTCGGCCTCTTCACGACGCTCCTTGTGACTTTCCATGCGTTGTTGAATATGCTCGTTCACAAAGCGGGTGAGCTCTTGGAACGTCTTACCGGTGAAGTAGCTTTCTCCTCTGGCCTTGTTTTTGGTCACCAGTTCCTGTGAAAGTCATAATCAATCCATGAGTTCATGTGCAGTGCAGTGGAAACAAACCACCCCGCTAGAAGGTCTTGCAAAGTGTGCTCCTTTTTTCTGTCTGTCTGTTTATCTGGCTGGCTGGCTGGTTGGATGTATGTCTGCCCTGCTGTATGTCTGTCTTGCTGTCTGTCTGTCTTTCTGTTCCACCCCCACCCCCCTCCCCGGCTCTCCCTGCCCCGTCCCTCCACTCTGACCCATACTCTCTCCCTACCTGTGTTGTCACAAGATTTTTTTTTTTTATAATCTAAATACAAATTCACACATTACAGGAGCAAGGTTGGACCAGAATTTTGACAAGAACTTCACACGCCAAAATAAAAATATTATGTACGGAAGATAAAAAATTCAGTCTGATGGTCTTAGGCACACACAAACACAGACACTCACACAGCACGCACACACACACACACACACACACACACACACACACACCCACACACACACACACACACTCTCTCTCTCTCTCTCTCTCTCTCTCCCCCTCATAGTTTACCAATATGCGGAAACATATGATGCAAGGAACAGTAGATCTTGTGTGCAAACTGGCAGTAGGTAATACCTCTTGCTATGTTGATAAGAAAATAAACAGGGGGAGAGAAATGTTTAACACCGCAACTCACACTAGAGAAATCATAAATAAACCCAGACAGAAATAATTACTTGTTACACTCGATTAGTATACAAACAGCAATACACATGAGCAACAATAGACCCAGACAAATGTATGCAGTCACTGAACATTCCTAGATCTCATGCCGCAAGATACACTGGGGCAACTGTCGCGCCAGATGATAGGGTTAATTTTTTTTTATAATAAAGATAAAAGAAAAGAGAATAGGGGAGGGGGGAAGCCCCACAAAACAAATCATGTGTGCAATGGTCACCTCTCAATCACGCCGCAGAAAAAAAACAGATAAAAAGTATAATTATATATATATATATATATATATATATATATATATATAATAGGCGTGTCGTTCGCGTCCGACTATGGCCATCAGAACAGCAGAGGAGGCAACTGCTGTCCCGACTATCTGGGCTAAAATTTGATGATAGTGGAGAGTGTCTTGCCCAAGATACATCCCAACTCTCTCGGCCAAGAGCGTTTAAGGACAGTCGGCGTTGGGTATGATATTATAACACACACACACACACACACACACACACACACCAGCATCATCTTGATCAGATGCCTTGTGTGGGAGTCTCTAATATCTTTGGGATCCTTGTTGTTGATCAGACAGTAACGCTGTCCTGCGTCTTCCAGTATTTTCTTCACGTTGTCAGGATATGTGGGCAGATCCGTTCGAAAAGAATCCATCCGTGCTTCTGTTTGCCGCACACACACACACACACACGCACACACACACACACACACACACACACACATTAAATTACGATGAGCCAAAACCTTGAAGATAATCTTCGCGTAATACATCTGTTCTTCTTTGTCACAGAGAGAAAAAGAGAGAGAGAGAGAGAGAGAATTTGCATGACGTTTTATTGAATAAACAAGTAAATATACATGTTCATTTCTAGTCCTGATCCGCCTGAAACAAAATGAGGAGGAGGAATTTTGTTAATTGTCCCATCACATTGCAGATTTTGATTGTAGACATTGCATACATGTTCGCATTAATGTTGAATGTTTTCGTTTAAATGGTAGGAGAAGAGGTGGATGGGAGGTTGAGGGGGAGGAGGGGGTTGGAAAATTTAGCTCTATGAGCATTCACGTGTATTTGAGCACTTATGTCCGTACCTACATTCCCGCACGAACATACATATGCCTACTCAGATATGTGGATACATAATTATGGATACACACACATAGCTATGCACAGATACATACATAAACATACATGCATATACATATACACACATGTATACATACTGATACCTACGCTCACGTATACTGTATACACGTGTACATACACTTACACACACATGTGTATATTCGCATTCAAACGTGTTTAGACATTTACAAACGCTACTTCCGCCTCTGGGCCATTTGGATCTGTCCATTGAATGACCTGAACTTTTTGACCGTCTTCTTCATCTTCTTCTTCTGCGTTCGTGGGCTGCAACTCCCACGTTCACTCGTATGTATACGAGTGGGCTTTTACGTGTATGACCGTTTTTACCCGCCATGTAGGCAGCCATACACCGCTTTCGGGGGCATGCATGCTGGGTGTGTTCTTGTTTCCATAACCCACCAAACGCTGACATGGATTACAGGATCTTTAACGTGCGTATTTGATATGCTTGCGTATACACACGAAGGGGGTTCAGACACTAAGCAGGTCTGCACATATGCTGATCTGGGAGATCGGAAAAATCTCCACCCTTTACCCACCAGGCGCCGTCACCGAGATTCGAACCTCAGATTGAGTAAGTCCAACGTTTTAACTACTCGGCTATTGCGCCCGTCAACATTTTGACTTAAACGCTTACTTCCACAACCGGAATAGAATATGTCCTTCACTTCCGGTTTCAGTTCTACACAACAGACAAAATACGATGCACATGGTGTGGGGAACTGACTGAAGAGATGTAAGCAAAAGCGGAGACGGTTGACAGATGCCCAGAGGATGTGGCTGTGGCGTAACACGTCTCGTTCCTGCCACCATCTCTACTTTGTCGCCGCCATGGCTGTTACTATTTTGCTTCTTCTTCTTCTTTTTTTAATATATTTTAAAGATCATTATCTGAGATGTCGGCTGGGCGTAATCTGGAGATGCCTGACAGATGAGTCGTACAAAAGTGGCTGTATGGAACCACAAATTTATAAACGGTTTGTCTGAAGCTGTTTTCTTTCGGCAAACTGAAAGTGGCCCGGTTTTGAGGCAACGGACTGCTCGTGTGTAACAGTGTCAATAATTAACTTTTATTGTCTGTGTGAGGCAGATCTGTTTTAACTGCTTGTGTTAAAGGGGACAGCTCTATGTTTCCCCGAATTTCCTTTCAACCAGGTCTAAGTTCCCCCAGGTCTATGTTCCCACAGGTCTGTGATCCCCCAGGTCTTGGAACACTGCTGACCACGATTGACCACGACCCAAAAGTGCTCAGACTGCGTTATTTTGTTACATCTGCCAGTTATTATGTCGTAGCAGGTGTTTGACCACTGCTTGACCATCACTGACCACTGTTGTACACTATCAGAGTTCAACTTGCATAACTTTGTGACAGGTGTGCATTATTGGGACGTCTTGGCGGGGTTTGACCCTTAGCTGACCATTATTGGCTACTGCTGATCATTACCGACCATTTCTTGCCACTGCTGACCATTAATGACCACCTCATAAAAATCATCAGATTGCGTTGTTTTATCACGTTTGCGCATTATCATGATGTCCGCATCACTACAGACCACTGCTGACTACTACCACTGCTGACCACTGACCAATGCTGACTAGTAGCCAAAAGTGTATATATGATTAAACATGCATACGCCTGGGGGAACTTAGACCTGAGGGAAAATAGACCCTAGGGAACAAAGACTTGGGGGAACTTAGACTACATATACCTTGGGTAACTTGGACCTGGGGTAACATAGACCTGGTTTGCGCGAATATGACTGGCCATTGGGCAGTTATGCATTACGTTATTGTCAAGGCGTAGTAACAGGAGCAATTAAGCTCATAAAAAATATACCGTATGTGTCTCCATGTACATCTGCCTGGGTGAAGACGATGATGAGGAATCTGGTGAGGTGCTCTCCAAAGATTTTCTTCAGGTCCAAGTAGGCATTGTACTCCTCCTGCAACACAGTGCAGAACACGTACCTCTGTGCCACCAGGGACATCAAAGTCACAAGACTGTTTTGTTGTTAACAGGATTTAATGTCTGAAAAACGCAAAACTTCTCCTTGACTGATGTACCCTTTTCGAGTTGAAATTGACGAAAATCAACATATTATGTAATTAGAAAAACATAAAATAAAATAAATATATAAATTAAAAAAACAAACACACAACTAGCAATTAAGTATATTATATTGATCGGTTAACATAAGCACACGCACAAGCAGCACCAGGTTTACACACGATATTTTTATTGTAATCAAAACCAACACTTTAGGAGAGAGAAAAAAAACAACAGCAGAACATTAGTCTCCAGTTTGTGTAACATGCTAAAATTTACATACTTAGTCACCCATTTAGACACTTGCCCTTCTAAAACCACAGTCACCGTGGACGTTTCTGGAATTACTATTGTTGACACGATGGTAACTATCGATTGTATTCACGCTGCTTTTGACAACAGCAAGGTAGGGGGATAACTAGCTATCTGTAATTCAAATCAACATGTATGAAACCATCTTAAAAAGGACAAATAACGTTAGCCTATACTTCAGTTTCAATTCATACGTATACATACACATTCCAGCTAACACACGCACGCCAACGCTACTCCCACGCACATTCCGAGATCACTGAAACGAAACAAAGGCGAGGAACAGGTTGGGAGAGAAGGGTGGGTGGGAATGCAGTTAGATTGGAAGGGAGCTGGGTGGGGTGGGGACAGAGAGAAAGAGAGACAGACAGACACAGGCACAGACACAGAGAGAGAGAGAGCAACACCTATCCGAGCAAAGAAATGAAATAATGAAAATCAACATATATGCCTTTTAATTTTGATATGAAATTCTTTGTACATGGGAAATACAAAAGCAGTCAAATTTGAATTATCTGAATGATCATTACATAAGTAAGCCTTTGACTGACCAAACTAAACAGCAAAGGAATCGAACACAAAGAAAGTAAAGAAGGTGCCAAATTCGGACTATTTTGTCTGAAGACAAGTCGTGTAGCAACAACAGCGCTTGAAGCTTAGCTCTTCACACAGTTAAGAATAAGCCGAGTGTCAGCCTCCTCGTGTTTGGCTTCTAACTCTTCAGTGTTTACATCAGGAGCTGAGAGCTCAACCTGCTCTTCATCACTGAAACCACCAGAAACTACAATGATCTTGTTTTCAGGTGCCTGAAGGGTCAGTTGGTGAGACATGAATCTGGCCAGGTCAGCTTTGTTCTCTGCAAGGGCAATGAAGTTTTTCCACTTTGGTGGTAGAGGGACTTCTCTGCTTCGGATCTCTCTCCTCACGGGTACTGCATGCTTGCCTTGTTTCTGTCTGGTGCCACTCTAGATGGACATTTCGTAGTACCTGTCAAACAACACATCAGTTCGAGTGAAGACAGAGCCACTCTGACACAAAAAATGTGTCAGCTAGGTCACCGAAGGTCTTAGCATTTGGTGGCTTTCCAATTGCAATCACAAGTGCTTGGCCATCAATGATGGGTGTGGGCTCTTCTCCAAGGTCAGCAGGTTGAAGGTTTGGGGAGCAAGGTGTGTCACCAATCAGAGCATCTGCTAAAAGGGATTTCTGACCAGAACGGAGATTGCCAGTCATTTCTGCTATAGCAGCTGGGGCAGGAAGAAGCTCATGCTGTAGTATGTCTTGCAGATTGACGTCTTTTCTAGCTCTGTATGCCGTGACAAGTCGCTGTAGAAACTTTGTCGGCCTGGATGACTTTCTGTGCACTTGTCTTGGATTGCTTTTGTTCCACTTCGAACAGGGATGCGAATGTCAGGCATTTGTTCCTGTGCAAAGTGTCTCTGAACTGCACTTGTCGGTCGTTGCAGACAACAAGCCTTTCTTCAATGAATTTGATCAGCTGGCCTTGACCCCTTTCCTTGACTGTCAACAAATGTTCAGTGATGTTGTTGGGGATAACGTCCTTTGTTGCAATGTTCTGCAAGTCTGTGGATGCCTCGTCTGTAAAGAGCTTAAAGGTTTGCAAAGTGTTCAGCAGCTTATTTTCATCCCTCAGATCAAGCTTCGTTGACTGTTATAACAACATGGTGTTGGCCAAGTTGTCTGGCAATGTGCTTGCATCTCAACACAACTGTGTGAAGCGTATCAAGTTGATGGGCTGGCGTTTATACGATTGGTATGTAACCAACTGTCGTCATCTCAGGTGAAAAACATCACTGTTACTTTGATTAATGTGGGTCCATCCTTTTGCAGAACACTCTTCAGTGTTTTGACGTTTCGTAAAGAATGTCGTCATGTCTTTTGCAACGGCTTGACGTACCTGATCACACCTTTCTCTGGGAACATCAAACCACTCCTTTTGAGCCACTGTTGTTGGCTGGGCTTTCCCTTCAAACACTCCAGCAGGCCAGACTTCCTCCATTACTTCTGGAACATCAAGTGCAGTTGTTTAGGAAGGCTGCATAGCACCCATACCCATGTCGGGTTCAGGGCCTCTTTGCCATGCAGCCACTTGTGTTGCATGGAAGCTGTTTTTGCCATCAAGGCTGACATCGTTTATGTCTATATTGTCACAGGTGAAATGTATAAACCTGTCTGGAACCAGGTTTGGTGGCACTACAGCTCCTGTGAGAGGATCCATTCTGGTCAAGGTGCTCTCTGCAAGGGCTGTGTCTTTTTGCAAGATGTTTCTGTAACTGATGACATGCCCTGCTCTGTGGAACAGCTCAACAAGTTCCTTTGATCTGGTTGCCTGGTGGAGTGCACTTCCTAACCCAAGATGTTTCGGTGTCTAGTGTTTTCCTCCAAGGGTATTGTACACGATATCCTGTGCAGTACTCAGAACTCTTGTTTGCATCAGTGCTTCCTTCTGGCTTAGACTTTCGCATTCCATGTCATCTTCATCTGGATCGTTTTCTAGCAGAGTCTGGCCACCAAAGACGAAACGAAGAAACATGAAGAGATTGTCAGGTACAGAAGAGATCATTTTCTCTTCTTTGACAACAAAGCCTTCGTTTGCAGGATGAGAAAGGATATCTGACTGCAGCTTCAGGGCAACATGAACCATTTCAAGAAATTCTTTACTGGCTTGGTATCTTGGTATGTGTAACGGTTCACGTTCTTCTGACATGAGTATTGAGAAGGACACAGATCCATACTTCACAGGAACAAGCAAAACTTGTCTTTCAGGTGGCTGCAAAGTTACAAAGTCATACACGTCACTGATTTTAGACTGGACATTGTCTCTGAAAGTACTTTTTCTGCTGACAAAGGACTGAGGCACCTCTTCATCTGCTGTTGTGACCAGTTCACATTAACGGTTCCACACCTCTGACAGTTCAAGAACTTGAGCGTTTCTGGCAGTCTCCCCAAGCTCTGTTACCAACCACTCCAATGCTATACCAGTGTTCCCATCACAGACGGATTGACCACTCCAATGCTATACCAGTGTTCCCATCACAGACGGATTGACCACTCCAGTGCTATACCAGTGTTCCCATCACAGACGGATTGACCACTCCAATGCTATACCAGTGTTCCCATCACAGACGGATTGACCACTCCAGTGCTATACCAGTGTTCCCATCACAGACAGAGTGACCACTCCAATGCTATACCAGTGTTCCCATCACAGACGGATTGTTTTGTTTTTGTCGTTCTCTTCAGAAAGTTTTGGCAGCAGTTGTTGCGATATTTACCTTCAGCAGCAATGAGGTCCTGGTGGAGGTGTTAGAAAGGTTTCAAAGGAAATTTCATTGCACACTAAAACACACAACCTGTGGAGAAAGGTATGAAAATAGATATGACATTCTGATGTATCAAACGATATCAATCCAGTGTTTGTTGGTGGTTTGTGGATAACATATTTATAACAGTTAGTACCAAGAAGATATTTCAGTGTTAAAATCTGTTTAATTTGTATAACTAACTATTTGGGGAGGTTTAAAGCAGTATTGTTTACTTTTAGTTGACTCAGTTATTGATTTTTTGGATAAAATGTACATGTCCTTTGGCGTGGCGGCCATATTGTTTGAGCCATTACCATGGCAGACTGGAGCAAGGTGGCGCTTGGCAAATTATAGAAATCGATTCTGCATACCTTAAGCCTTCAGAAAAACACGGTTGCCACAAATTAACCAACAATGCCTACGGGTATTGGCTTTTTCCGAAAAAAGAAATAGGCTATATGCTAACCAATCCACTACGGCGGCTGGAAAGAGAGCATTTACTTTGTATGATCCATGACCAAAAATAAATAAATAGATAAAAAAAAAAAAAAATTAAAATAATATTAACGCAAATCAGTGACATGGTGCCTCTCGTTGTAACTTACATACTGTTTCTGTTCATTCTGTCTGGTATCTTACCTTTGGACTTAAGAGCAGCCATTGCAAGATCAAGGCAGTCACTTCTCAGGAAGACTGGAAAAAAAAAACCAACAACAGGAAAACACGACTGCACAGCCACAGCTCGACACAACACCGTGCACACACTGACAGTTTTCAACCTGTCCAAAATATTTGTGTGCCACACGGTCTACCAGACCTTCCACTGCATTCAATCAGCACTGACATTGCAAAACATGCCTTGCCCGCACCGAGCATTCTAATTGCTATTCAATTACATGCTACATTGCCAGACATCCGCTTTTCGAGAAACGTCTTTTTCAGTCACTGGCTGTATGACTAAACCTTCCTATCAGCTTTCAGTTTCGAGGAGAAGAGAAAGCGTGCAGGATTACGCAGATATCAGCATTTACGAGAAACGTCTTTTCAAACACCATGTATTTACGAAAAAAAAACCCAAACAAACCCAAAACAAACCATTCACTAGAATGAATCACACACTTTCATATCCCAACAACTCCACCACCTTCACCACAATCACCGCTTTCATTACCACCGTTGCTTTTTGTTGTTGTTGTTGTTGTTGCTGTTGTTGTTGTTGTTGTTTTTTGTTTGTTTATTTGGTTTTTTGGGGGGGGTTAAAAAAATCTTTATGTATTCGTTTGAACGATCAACTGTCGACAGGCTAGTCGTTGACATGAGAAGCTCCTCATTCTCCCCCACCCCTCACACACACACACACACACACACACACATTATGGTGCGCATAAATGCACAGTCGTATGTATACACAACGCGTGCACGCAGCACGCACGCACACACACACACACGCGCGCGCGCGCACACACACACACACACATCCACGCACATACATGCACACTATACACACGTTCATACGCACGCGGATATGTACGCACCACGGGAGCAGCCGCGGACACAAACATGCATAAAGATATGCACCAGAACCAAGCACATACACACACACACACACACACACACACACACACACACACACACACACACACACACACACACACGCAGGCACGCTCACACAAACACGCACACACAAACACACACGTACACACACACACACACACACACGCACACACGCATACCCAAACACACACACACACACACACACACACACACACACACACACCGGTCCTCACTCACAATGACATGTACGCAGACTGTTGACGTGATGGCCCTGTACTGTGAAGCTGGCGGATGACGTTGACACTGTGCAACACTATCATCCAGTTCCTCCGTCATCACCACAGGGACATAAATAAATATATGTGAAAGTCAGTCGTGTCCGACTATGACCATCAGAACAGCAGAGGAGGAAACTGCTGTTCCGACTATTTGGGCTAGAATTTTATTATAGTGGAGAGTGTCTTGCCCAAGTACATCCCCACTCTCTCGGCCAAGAGGGTTTTAGGACAGTCGGCGTTAGGATGGTTCCCAAAGGCCAACTAGCCCACAAGGCTGCAGCACTAAGAGCCAGTGCAATTTTGCCTCCCAGTTTGAGAGTCATAGTCCTTCACAAAAGACTAAGCTGTAAATGGTTTCCCATTGACTGGAGAAACCATTTATAATACAGCTCTCACTTTGCTGTTGGCCCAAATGTAAACTTATGTCAATCTGTGATATTAACCGATTGTTGGGCATTCATAAATAAATAAATAGATAAGTAAAGGTCAAGACTAGATAAAGCAGTCAATCTTGTTTTCAAGTTCAACAACCATCATATGGCGTCATAATTAAGCTACAGGTTTGGTGACAACTAAAGATCGTTCAACCCCTGAGACCTTCATGAGACCGCATGAGACCCCATGAGACCCCGATGTCCGAGGTCCCGAGGGTTGATTTCAACATTCCTATACTGCTACTCTCTCTGTGGAAATACTCTGTCATTTAACACCAATTTTGACGTAAAAAATGGAAAAATTCAGTTCTTCCCATTCTTTTTTCTTTTTAATGACAGTGCACCTTTTTTTCTTTTTTTTTCTTTTTTTAAAGAAGCCAAATTATCAGCACACTAAATTTACTATTTATATTTTTGTTCACAAAACTTGACATTTTGATTTGATACACTGATCTGTGATCAATGGTGATGAAGTCTCCCGTCGGGCCGACGGATGAGTAGGCAGGCAGGCTTATCTGTCGGTGTGTGTCCTCACATGGGCGAAGAGGCTGATTCTGGATGCGCAGCACTTCCCACAGGTGTTGCAAAGGAAAACGTCTCCAGAAGCTGAGCCCTGCTTCGCTCATGCTTTTCCTTAATGGCCAGCGTTTTCTTGTTTTCAAACGTCTTTATGCCATTAGAGCACAGCATCCTCCAGCGACAGCGGTCAAGGGCATCAGTTTCCCAGGAAGCGATGTCTATGTCACAGGCTTTGAGGTTTGTCTTCAAAGTGTCCTTGAAGCGCTTGCAGGGTTTTCCAAGTTCGCGGTGACCTTCCTTCAGCTGGCCATACAAGAGCATCTTCGGGGTCCTGCTGTCTGTCATGCGGACAACATGTCCTGTCCAGAGTAGCTGGCACTGGATCAGCAGGCTTTCGATGCTGTGCAGGCCGCTCCTCTCTAGGACCTGGAGGTTGGAGACCCTGTCTAGCCACTTTATGCCGAGGATCTTTCGTAGGCATCTCTGGTGAAACTGCTCAAGTTGTTGAATGTGACGGCGATACGTCGTCCATGTTTCACAGCAGCACAACAGCTCTGTAGGTTTCGATTTTGGTGCTGAGCCTGATGCCTTTGTTGTTCCACAGCCTGTTGTTGAGTCTGCCAAAGGCTGAGCTGCCCTTGGCGATACGCAGCGTCACTTCTGCATCAAGGGCTCCGTTGCTGCATAGGGTGCTGCCCAGGTAGCAAAACTTGTCAACTGACTTGATCTCTGTGTCATCGATCTTGATTGCAGGTGGGGGGGGGGGGGGGAGGCAAGGGCGTTCTGTGATCTAGCTGGTTGGCACATGGACTCCGCTTTGCTGAGGCTGATGGTGAGTCCAAAGCGCCTGCAGGAGGTTGAGAACCTGTCCATAATGGACTGCATATCCTCATGGGTGTGTGCAGCAAGCGCGCAGTCATCAGTGAAGAGGAACTCTCTCAACAGTGCCTCAAACACCATGGACTTGGCGTGGAGTCGCTGCAAGTTGAAAATTTTGCTATCTGTGCAAAAATGAATGCAGATGCCCCGGTCACAGTCTTGGAAGGCGCCAATCAGCATGGCAGAGAAGAGAATGGAGAACAGTGTGGGTGCCAGGACGCAGCCCTGCTTCACTCCATTTACCACAGGGAACGGATCCGACATGTCAGTATTTTCCTGTACTCTCGCCAGCATGCCATCGTGGAATGACGCAATCAGCTGGATTAGGCTCTCTGGGCAGCCGAACTTTAGGAGGATCTTCCACAGACCACGGCGGTTCACCGTGTCGAAGGCCTTAGTCAGGTCTACAAAGACCACGTGGAGCTCCTTGTTCTGCTCACGGCAATTCTCCTGCATCTGGCGTACGGCAAACACCATGTCACATGTTCCGCTGCCTGAGCAGAAGCCGCACTGTGCTTCAGGGATGACTGTGTTGGAGACATGGATGGTCAGCTTGTCTGTCAGCACCTCGCCTCCACACTTGTAGATGTCAGCCTGGATTCCATCCGCTCCTGGTGCTTTTCCTGACGTTGTCAGCTTCAGGGCCTTCCGGGTCTCGGCCTTGGTGGGAGGGTCAGCTAGCGAGTTATTGACTGGTAGCTGTTGGAGGGCTGCAATTACCTCGTCAGATACAGACGAGTCCCTGTTGAGGAGGGTGTTGAAGTGCTCTGACCAGCGGGCAAGGGTGTCTTTCTTGTCTGTCAGGAGGGTGGTCTGGTCCATGGCTCGGACAAGGGTTGATCCTGTGACTCTCGGCCTGTACACAGGTCGGAGACCATCATGGAAGGTCTTCATGTCGTGAGCATCAGCAGCAGACTGAAGCTCTTTGGACTTTCTCTCCCACCAGGTGTTCTTCATCTCACACAGCCTCTTCTGTACGAGTTGCCTGGTTTGCAAGAACTGGTCCTTCTTCCTCTGGCAGTCGTTATCGGAAATGTGATCCTGATGCCGTATATGCAGTGTGTTCAGGAGCTTGGAGATTCCAGAGTCGTTCTCGTCAAACCAGTCTTTGTGGCACCTCTGTACAAAGCCAAGTGTGTCAGCTGCTGCTGTGTACACAACATCTCTAAAAGTGCTCCATACCTCTTCTACATCAGTCGATGCAGGAATTTCTTGGAGAGCTGCTTGGATTTACTGCTGCAGCACATCCTTGGTGATAAGGAGGCGGTGGATGTTCAGCTTCCTAGGGGGTTTCTGCCTGGCTGGTTGGAGCCTGCGTGCAAGTCTGATGTTCATATTGCTGTGCACCAGGCGATGGTCGGACCAACAGACTGCTCCTCTCATGCAGCGTGTAATGGAAACATCACCTCTGTCCCTCTGCCGGACAATCACATAGTCCAGCATGTGCCACTGCTTGGAGCAGGGGTGCATCCATGTGTTCTTGTACTTGTCCGCTTGTTGGAAGAGGGTGTTGGTGATGGTCAGTCCATGCTGCGCGCACAGGAAGGGCAAAAGGAGTCAGTTGGAGTTGCACTTGCCAGTGCCGTGCTGTCCTAGGACTTTTGGCCATGAGGAGAAGTCCACGCCAACGTGGGCATTGAAATCCCCAAGGATGATCAGCCTGTCTTTTCTGTCTACCGCTGAAATGGTGCGGCTGAGCTCCTCGTAGAAAGCTTCTTTGATGTCATCAGGATTGGTCATTGTCGGGGCATAGCAGCTGATGATTGTGGAGAAGTGATCCTCGGACAGCTTCAGACGCAGGATCATCAGCCTATCGTTTATCCCACGTGGAAGGCTGTCAAGCTGCCCTGCAAGTTTGGTTCGAATGACAAAGCCCACGCCTGAGGTTCTTGGGTGCCATCTGGCTTCCCAGTGCAGTAGAAGGTGTAGCCCCCTCCAACTTCCTCCGGCTGGGTTTCACTGGCAAACCTGGTTTCGCTCAGGGCTGCTATGTCCACCTGGTAGCGATCTAGCATTCTAGCAATGAGCGCTGTGCGCCTTTCTGGACTGTCGTCTTTGTCTAAAAGGGTGCGAACATTCCAGGCACTCAGTGTCAGGGCATGACTCCTGGTTCTTTTCTTTTGTTGTTTTCGACCACTAGTGTTGGATGTCCAAGTAGGTGCGGTTTCCTACTAGGTACTAGGCGAGGCAGGCTTTGCCTAGAGATCCTTTTATCTTCCCTTCCCCATGTGGGGAGAGCAGTGCTGTCCCTAAAAAGGGCTGCTCTGACACTATGGGAGGATACGGGCGCCGCATCTGCCCCAGTCCACGACGGACGACCATCACCCCATAGCCGCCTGCGTGCAGAGTCGTGACTAGAAACTGCCAGCAGCATCCTCTGCCAGTCCCCGTTACCACTTCTCCATCGCCGCAGGGCTTGGGAAAGCTGGGTGTTGAAGGGCTAGCTCGTCGTTCCGACATTAGCCTGGCTGCCTGACATTTTTTGGTGAAGAGGAGTTGTGCAGTCCCTTCCCCACTCTCTCGCCTACCTACGCTCACAGTCCCACAGGTGCAGATACTGCCACGTGTAGGACGGCCTCGGCAGGTGCAGGTTTTTTCTTCGGAGTTCCGTCTTCTAGGAGGACTTCCAGCCAAGGATAAGAGCTCCCCCTGCCCTTTGGTCATCTTCTTCCGCCTTCACAGCCGTTGTGAAAGGTTTCCTTCTCCTCCTGGTCCGTCGTTGGGAGACTTCGTATGAGGCAGGTAGTACTGGGTTACATGGTACCAGTAGCAAGGGCTATGCCCCTGACCTGACACATACAAAAACACGTGGAAATAAACCGAAGCACTTGAATTCCCCTGCACGAGGAATTCAGATTGTGGCACTCCGTCACAAACAGTATAATGTTATAAATTCGTGTATTTTAACAAATGTGCCCCTTCATATCCCTGTGACTGTCCTCCAACTCGCTGTCTTCGATCAGCTTCAGATCCTCTCTGTTTCCGCGTTCCCAAAGTCGTACTATCCATTTGACCGCTGCTCTTTCTCTATCTCCATGCATCTCGCTTTTAATAAGGTCCCAGTCCAGCTTCGTCAAACCTCTGCACTTCGGTTTTTTCAAGTCTTGCGTCAAAATCAACCTTTTCCCTCCCACCCGCATCTTCCCCCAACCCAACCCCTGCCCCTTCCATCATCCTACTCCATAGTTTCTCTAGCATTCTATTAACATGTATTTAGCTTCCATCTCTTTGAATCAGAGATGTACCTGCATGTGATTGACTGGTCTGTAGGAGATTTGATTTGTCTCTGCATTAGATTCAGCGCTACGAACAAATGTTTGTGCCCTTGTATTGATAAAGACGCACGGCAGCGTAAGACTGCTTGTGTTGTCGTCGTACTCACGCAGCTATCATACTACATTAATCTAACTGTGTACTGGTGTGAACACGTTTCCTATGGGTATGGTTCAACGGTCGTTGCCTGTGTCAGCTTCTCTTACATTATCACAATGTCCATCACCAGGAATGACACAGTGGGAACAAGTTCAGACCTGAACGTCTGGCTGGTCTGATGCCCATTGCTCTGGTCAATACACGGGAAACAATGGAGCTGATTTATTTGGTGCATGGACAACTGTTTCAGTTCGCGATGCAACACACCAGATTATCCTCCACATGAGGTCATGAGAGACACCTGAACTCCTCAACCATTGCCAGTTTTAGTTGCTGAGGGACTCGGCTTCTGTAAGTTTCCATGTTCCCGGTGGGCGCAGAGCACATCGTGCCAGTGAAGAGACGAGGTGCAGGACCTGGCTGTGTGCTCTGTGGAGCACTGCTTGTGGCGGGGCCCGATTGTTCTGCCCGACTATTCAATGATACATTGTCTTCAGTATCCGCACATTTAAACCCCCTTGCCTTCCTTTTGGGGGTTTTCTAATGCTCTGAAGTAGGTCTAAACTGTTCAAACTTGTTTTGCGCCTACATTGAAGGAAGGTCAAGCAGGTATCGCATGATTTCCGTAGGTGTGTCTTTTGTTGTTCCAAGGATCAGCCTCACAGCTTCATTTTGAACTCTTTCTAATTATTGGAGGCTGCTTTGAGACGGTGTTGTTAGCCAAAGTCCGTAGTCGATCACACTGAGGACGAGTGACTGATATAGCAGAAGTGGCGTTGTTCAATGCCTTTGGTTGCCATTGCTTTTAAGACTGAAAGACCCTTTTTGCATTTGAGAACAGTATTTTCCGTATGTTTTCTGAAGGTCAGCAACCTGTCGAACTGTATTCCTAGGTAGCGTAGGCATTCGGTTTTCTCGATCTGAATTCCGTTGAATGACACGGGGATCAGAAAACACACACACACACACACACACACACACACACACACACACACTGCATGGATGGAAATTTGGGACGAGCAGGTGAGGACACCATAATCAGTTCTGATTGAATAGATATGTGTTCAAAGAAGATTGGGAAGAGGCTGTGGAAGCGGAGTGTCTGTTGTTCAGTCGAAATGTATCCCAGATGGTTGGACCTGAAAGCAATGAGTTTGTAGACTCCAATACAAACGGCTGTTGGCACACGTTTCCTCACTATCCACGCTTTCTCTCAGACTGCTGTCTGGTCAATTCAGTGGCGTTCTACAGTTCTGATTTAGTATGTTTTGAAGTACTAAATTCCCAACTGACGACAATAATCGCTTAGTCGCAGATTCTACACATTAGTAACAAATACTAGTAAGCTGATGAATAGTGCAATGGTTTGAGTTTTGTGCCTTTGTGTAATTAAGAGAAACAGTAATTTGTTTTCTTTGTTATCATTTATTCATTTACTTATTTTTTGTCTGCTCTTCTTTTTTTCACCACTCCCTTGTTCCTTAACATATGTAGTATACTGAGGTTACAATGTATTTGTATCGTCCATCTGTTTGTTCTGTTTCTTCCGCCATTGCAGTGTGTACATGTCAAACTGGGGGCACACGGTTGGACTTAGAGCTTCCTGTTTGTACATTGTCTTTATTATATTCCTCATAGGTAGGTGTGTGTGTGTGTGTGTGTGTGTGTGTGTCCCTCACCCTCTCTCTGTTTCTCTGTAATGTAATACAGTATACAATACGAATAGTATGTTTGGAGTAATAAATATTTTGGCTTGTATTCAAATGCAACATACATGTAACAGGATTTTCAGTTTCAGTTTCTCAAGGAGGCGTCACTGCGTTCGGACAAATCCATATACGCTACACCACATCTGCTAGGCAGATGCCTGACAGCTGCATAACTCAACATGCTTGTCAGGCTTTGAGTGCATGCTTATATATTTGTGTGCCTATCAGTGGATTTTTCTCCTTTTTTCATAATTTTGCCAGAGGACAACACTGACTTGTGTGACTCAAATGTCAAACACACACACACACACACACACACACACAGGCGGAATCAAATGCACCTCCATCTGGCAGGTTCTTTTTGACTCACTTGTGTAAACAAAGTGAGTCTATATTTTAACCCGGTGTTCGGTTGTCTGTGTGTGTGTGTGTGTGTGTGTGTGTGTGTGTCTGTGTGTACGTGGTAAACTTTAACATTGACATTTTCTCTGCAAATACTTTGTCAGTTGACACCAAATTAGGCATAAAATATAGGAAAATTCAGTTCTTTCCAGTCATCTTGTTTGAAACAATGTTGCACCTCTGGGATGGGCACAAAAAAAATGAAGCCTGATTATATGCAAACTGCATTTACTGTTGTTGTTGTTTTTTTGGGTTTTTTTTGTATTCTCTAAACTTGGCACTTTGATCTGATATTCGACACAACAACAAGAGCAGTCATTATTATCATTTTTTGTTCAAACAGGAACTTCTTTTGCTAAGCATGGAAGTTTATTTATTTTGCAAACGTTTTGGTGCAGATAGTAAACAAGGGAAATTACTCTGTAATTAATGCTAGGGGACTTAATTTGCTTTAAGCTGATCTTTCTCATCTTAAAAATTAGGACTTTTTTTTCTTTTTTTTTTTTTTAAACGCGAAGCTTTATAATAACAAATACAGAACACATTTTAACGATTATATATATTTTTTAAGTGTATCACAAGTGAGTCTTGAAGGCCTTGCCTCTCTTGTTTTTGAATGGATACAGCCATTGATGAAGGTTTTTTTGTTTGTTTTTTTTTTTTATTTCTACACAACTGCATTCATAACAGTACCACCCCTCAACGAATTCTGCCCTTTTTCTCCCGCAGATAGAGCAAACAATTCTTCATTGCCGTTTACCACTTTCACTTTGCGCAGTAAAGGTTTGTTGTTTGACTGTTCCTACTGTGCTCTGTTTCTTTGGCCCAGCCCACACACACACACACACACACACACACACACACACACACACACACACACACACACAGAGAGAGAGAGAGAGAGAGAGAGAGAGAGAGGTACTTACGCCTCTTACTGACAATTTCATTTGAATCGGATAAAAGTAATTTTGAAAACATCGTTACGATTGTGCACTGTAGTAGAAAAGTGATGCTCCGATCAAATCTGCTTTGTTTCTGCAGCTGGCATACATTTTATTGTCGTTTTACTACTTTTACTTCCCGCAGTAAAGTTGTTCAGAGTGGTGTCTTGCTATTTCTTCCTGTTGGCCCTGCCCAGCAGCTGCCAGAAGGTCTGTCTGTAGCGGGAGCCCATGCTGTAGTAGATGGCGATGTTGAAGGTGGCGTTGATGTAAGACATGATGTCCAAGAACCAGATGCCGGTGAAGTACAGGTTGTGGTACCGTCGGCCTGGGCTCATCTCTGGTATGAAGGGCCACACCACCCTGCCCACACATCAGATCTGTACTTTATCAAGCCACCCTACTGCACACACAGCAGGCACATCTGTAGCCCATCAATCCTTCAGTTCAGTTCAGTTCAGTTCAGTTGCTCAAGGAGGCTTCACTTGGTGTCGGACAAGTCTATACACGCTGCACTACATGTGTTAAGCAGAGGCCTGACAAGCAGTGTATAACCCGAGCAAGCTTAGTCAGTACTTGAGGCAAACTAAACGAAACTAAACAGATACATAGATAAACAACAACAACAACAACAAACAAATAAAAAATAATGAATAAATTAAAGAAAATAAAAAATAATAATAAAATGATAACAGATGAATAAACGATTAGATATAAACACACACACACACACACACACACACACACACATATATATATATATATATATATATATATATATATATATATATTCTTTTCTTGGTGGATGTGAACTTGGTAAAGAAGCTGTTCAAGAGAAGAAAACATTTAGAAAATAAATTTTTAGAATCTGTTTTGATTGGAGGAGTGGTGATGTTTGATAGGGACAAAGCAAGGACCACTTAAATCCTGTTGTTGATCAACAACTCTACGGCATGTGAACACTAATTCTCACCTGAACAAGGCAATAGGGAAGACACAGATGATGAAGAAGATGGAGTTGTAGACCAGCATCATGGTCAGGGCCACCTCTCGTGCTGACACAGTGCCACTGGACGAGGTACCAGACCGCCATGCTGCTGCCTGCCGGAGTTTGATCAGTGTCAAGGTCGTTGTCACAATCACTACCACGATCGTCACCACCGGAATGGCAATGCCGTATACAAAGGAATCAAAAAAGTCAATCACCTTCTGGTGATTCAGGTACAGCTGTGATGGGGCGAAGGTCCACACCTCGCTGCTGCTGGTGGGATCGAAGGCACACACTATACGGTACCGGGCAGCAACAAACAGGTACAGTCCCACCACCACCACGTTCACCAGCACAACGATGACGGTGGTGGTGGAGGTGGACAGCACAGTCTGGGAGCGGAGAGGCTGCAGGATACAGAAACATCTCTCGCTGGCGATGATGGCAGAGATGACCTCAGACACCCAGGTGAAGCCGTAGAATCCAAGCATGTTATGGTTGGCGACAAACCGTACTATCACGCCATATCTGAAACAATAGCGTCAAACGATTATCGTGTACATAAGAAAGTTATCACAAAGTCAGAAAAAATCAACAACAACAAAAATCAAAACAAAATAATTAAAAAATCATCTTTCTTTTGGAGACGTGGGGAAGGTCTTTGTCTATATATATATATATATATATATATATATATATATATATATATATACGTACATACATGCAGTCAAGGCCTGACAAGCGCGCTGGATTATGCTGCTGACTGTCAGGCATCTGCTTGGCAGATGTGGTGTAGCGTATATGGATTTGTCCGAACGCAGTGACGCCTCCTTGAGCTACTGAAACTGAAACTGAAACTGGTGAGCATCATGTTATGGTTTGCGTCAATCATAGGCCTGTCTTGCATAAGAATATACAACTTGTCGGGGGGAAAAAGTCAGATGCAGAGTTGAGACTAATCAAACTTGAATTGTAAGTTGGTGGTGTGTCCATCGAGATCGATGATGACTATCGTTGTCATCCAGCTGGGGGATGGGGGGAGGGTGGTGGTGGGGTGGGGGGAGGATGCTCATGAATCTATCTGCGAATGCGCAGATGGCTGAATAGTCCAATCTGCGCACGAAATGTTCGCTGACAGTTGGGGCAGACAAAGACAGGCATATCATTGTCAAGGAGCTTGTTTGCCCGTGACTTTCTGGCCTGCCTCTTCTGAACAGCTGCAGCAGTCCTGTTGGCCTCGCACAACTTGGCGCCTTTTGTTAAACAGGACTATCATAGAACACTGTTCAAAGGAACTCTCCTGTGGCAAAGGGGTAGGGGAAAGTGTGGGGTGGCGGGTTACGCGGTGGTGGTTGTGGTGAAAAGTTTCAGTTTTAATTACACAACTACTCCATACACGTACACCACATCTGCTACGTAGATGCCTGACAGTCAGCAGCATAATCCAGCGCGCTTGTCAGGCCTTGACTGCATGTATATATATATATATATAGAGAGAGAGAGAGAGAGAGGGGGGGGGCGGGCAGACAGAGACAGACAAGCAGACAGGCAGACACAGAGACAGACAGACAGGTAGGCAGGCAGGCAGACAGAGAGAGGGAGACAGAGATACAGACTGACAGACAGGCAGGCAGACAGACAGAGAGAGAGAGAGAGAGAGGAGAGAGACAGACAGACAGACAGACAGGCAGGCAGGTAAAAAGACACAGAGACAGACAGACAGACAGAGAGTTTAGTACATACGCACATACATAACAAAGCTGAACAAATTCCTATTGATATCGCCTGTTAACGGACGACAGAAGTCAGTCTCATGCACACAGTAATACCCATACAACACTTTTTCGTGAAATCAAACAGATGAAACAACGCGTAATATGTAATGTGGCCAATAAACGCTCGACCCAAACTAAAGATAGAGTTTATAAAAAAAGAAGGGGTGGACGCTGCTAGGCCGGTTTTCAGTATTACGTACACACAAACTTGAGCTTCTTCTCCTTGAATACATTTCATATACAGAAAAGAGTTATCATCGTTCAGCATTTCTTGGTGCATACAAACTGTCCTTGTGTCATTTCGGAGAAAGTCGCAGTTCTTGATTGATATGGATACTTATATAGCGCCTATACTCAGTCAGAAACCAAGCTATAAGCACTTTACAAACCCGATGTCGTTTGCACAACAGGGTAGAGCCGACTGACAGCTGCCATTGGGCGCTCATCATTCGTTTCCTGTGTCATTCAATCAGATTTCAGGCACGCACACATACACGCTCAGACGGACATGTAACATTTTTCGTGTATGACCGTTTTTTTTTTTTATACCCCGCCATGTAGGCAGCCATACTCCTTCTTCAATAAAAGGCAGCCTTGATAAACATTGAGTGTCAACGAAATGTTTTCCAACTGCTGCCTTTTTTGTTTACAGGTGAGATGCCGTTGATGCGTGTTTGGCAAAGCGCTGAATGGAGAACAGGCCGCCAATGCTGTGCAGAAAAGGTATCAATGATAGGGAGGGTGTGCAGATTTGAACAGATTAGGACAGATTAGGCTGTGCCTTATACTGTAGTCTTGCGTTACAAGGGTTTGAGTTATGAGTTTCTTGTTATGTAATGTCGATAGGTGAAAACATTTTCAGTGATGTTATTGTGATGATTATTTTCTCTTCTTTTTTTTATCATTTAAAGAGAAAAGCCTTCTTGATCAAAGAGTGTTCGTTCTGTTGTTGTCCTGCTTTCAACTTCAATTACTTGTGATCTTGACAATAATCATCAATCTGTGATGCCTGAGAGAAAAAAAAAATATATCGGCAATCTTAAAAAAAAAAAAAAAAAAAAAAAAAAGGGAGGGTGTGCAGCCCGCTTTAGTGGTGCACTTTTCGTCGCTCGCAGAGCGAGAAGTAGGTCATATGACGACATGCGCAGCCCACCACCGGCTTCTCTGGGTATGCACTGCTTTTGTTCGAACAACTTTTCGGCAGAGTTTATCAGATACATAACAAGAAACACGCTCAAAGTAAACATAGAAGACTAAAGCAAATAATGGGTGTAATTATAAAGCTAAATATGTCTTGCAAACTTGCAAAAAATAGTAACCCAATATGTTCAAAATCCTTTCGTCAGAACAGAGATTTCCATGACGAAATTTTATCCTTTCTGTGACCTGAAAAAAAGGAAATGGAGACGCGCATGCGCACGTGGTTCTCGCTTTAAAAAAAAAAAGAAAGACAGAAAAAGAAAGAAAGAAAAAGAAAAAAAAGCCAGGGAAACCCCGACGAAAATCCTACCAAAACGAGCCTGCACATCCTCCCTGAGACTCCTGTGTGTGAGTGTGGAGGGAGGGAGGGGGGCAGGGTGAGGACAGTTGTTACATCCCTAAGGGTGGAAGCTAATGACGAAGAGCTGGACACACAAAAACAACTGTGGTAAAACGAAATTACTTCTCTTTGGTGGTGAACTGCCTGTAGATCTGTTCCACGTACAGGAGGAAGATGGTGCTCAGGTAGAGGAAGTCCGACAGGGCCAGTGAGAAGAGACACACGTTGATCCGTTCCTTCAGCCCCTGCCTGTAGAACACCGCCATGTTGATGACGTTGGCAGGCCCCCCGAACAGAAACAGAGGCACACTGAGGGTGTCTGCCACACGGCGCGTGATGGTGACCGCCTGAGCATTGAGCAGATTGTCAGGGTTGTCCCAGGGGATGAACTCTTCAAACTGCAGCACCATGCAGTCTGATGGATCTGTCTTCTGGGTGTTGTTGAGGAGGACATCTGTCACGTTGTGTTCAGGTGCTGCTGTCGTGGTCTCGCTGAAAATCGCAGCCATTGTTCCCACCTTTTGGAATTAAAGCTGACAACAGACACAGTTCATGCAATATAAATCAAATAGTCATACTGTTCTTTTGTCGCGTGTAATTTGAAAAGTTCCTGCACTCACCGTAAATCAGTGTGCTACACGTGGATTCAAATCCACAGAAAAGGAATCTAACGATTCATTGAACGGCACTTTGATCACAACTGAACAGCACTGGGGATTAGAAGCGTTGTACATTATACTGTAGTTTCTGATTCATTTTTTTAACGCAATACAATCAATCTCCTCAGTTGGGAAACAGATCTTTGAGAATCCAGATGCTCTTCGTACCTTTGTGACCAAGGTCCTTGTCACACAACTTCGTGAACAGTTCAGTCATCAGCTGTAAACTCACGTTGTGTGAAAAAGGACCCCATCTCATCCTATCTGATTTTAAAGGTGGTGACGTTTATTCATCAGATTATAGAAGACAGGAACGAACAGTGGAGATAATTTTTTTCGCCGACAGTAAACGTTTATGGAACATGACCGTTGCACATTCGTGTTTCATAATTTCGGTATCAGATATTTATCTATGTCACACCGAACTTAGGTAACATTTACGCCAGGATAGTTTATTTCTGTAAATTAGTTATCACGTCAGCGTTAAAAGATGTATCGTTCCCCACCAGGCCGCTTTAATCAAGAATTTGTTTTACTTTATTAGTGCTTAATTGATATAGAAGTGAAGCTGACAGTTCGGTCATCATGCTCATGCTACACGGTGTGGGATTGGAGAAAATGGAGGGCTGGTCTCTTGCTGTTGTTGTGGCTTTTACATTTTCTCCTGTTAAAAAAACAAATAACATTTAACAACATCTAACCCTTCTTGTGCCCATGAGGTCATCAGAGGCACAATAGATTGCGTCTAACACTCCCAATCAGTCAGGGAATCAGGCAGTGAATGATTTCAAAAGAAAAAAAAAACATACAGAATAAGTGTGTGTGTGTGTGTGTGTGTGTGTGTTAATACGCTCGTCTGCCAATACAGAGAGTCCATGAGGGTCTGTGTTCGAATCCCGCTCTCGCCTTTCTCCCAAGTTTGACTGGAAAACCAAACTGAGCGTACAATCATTCGGATGAGACGATAAACCGAGGTCCCGTGTGAAGCAAACACTTGGCGCACTGAAAAAAGAACCATGGCAACGAGAGTGCTGTCCTCTGGCAAAATTCTGTTGAAACCCCCTCTGTTTTTGTGTGTTCAGGCTAAATGACTACACATAGAAGAGTTGTTGTTGCTTTTTTGTTTGTTTGTTTGTTTGTTTTTCCTTCTGTTTACAGAGTTACATTAGAGCAGGACAGTTTGAGCATGGACAGCAGCTGCTGTTGTTGATGGTGGCTGAGACTGACCACTCACCAGTTAGAACCCCAGCTTCTGTCATTGCTGCACATATCGAATGATTGGTATTGGGACAAGCCCGGAGCTTCCTTTTTGATGAAGTGTCAGGTGCAAAGGCAACATTGACTTGAAGTTAGGTACCTTGTAAATGGAGAGAGTTACCACTCTTTATTGTTTAATCCTTTACTCGCCTTGCCTCATTGTTCTTTTTTTTTTTAATAAGAAAACACAAATCCATCAAGACAACCATGTGTTTCTTCTGTAGTGTTCACATATCATGTGGAGTGATGGCCTAGAGGTAACGCGTCCGCCTAGGAAGCGAGAGAATCTGAGCGCGCTGGTTCGAATCACGGCTCGCCGCCGATATTTTCTCCCCCTCCACTAGGCCTTGAGTGGTGGTCTGGACGCTAGTCATTCGGATGAGACGATAAACCGAGGTCCCGTGTGCAGCATGCACTTAGCGCACGTAAAAGAACCCGCGGCAACAAAAGGGTTGTTCCTGGCAAAATTCTGTAGAAAAATCCACTTCGATAGGAAAAACAAATAAAACTGCACACAGGAAAAAATACAAAAAATGGGTGGCGCTGTAGCGTAGCAACGCGCTCTCCCTGGGGAGAGCAGCCCGAATTTCACACAGGGAAGAAATCTGTTGTGATAAAAAGAAATACAAATACAAATATATCATGTGTAGCATATGCAGGATTAAAATGCTATGCCAGTCTTGAATAAAAGTTAAGTTGTGTTTGCACATTTCTTCTCTCATTGCTGCTGTGTAGTCATGCCAAATGCTCAGTATAAGGACAAGCCTTTTCGATGATGTGTCCGGGTTTGTTCCAGTGTACCCTTTATTTACCAGCTGAATCAGTATCATAAGCAGCAATGTCTTGAAGTACCTCGCAAATGGAGAGAGTTACCATTCTTTATTGTGGTTTTACTCCTTAACTCTACCAGCTTCACTGTTCTTTCGTTTTGAACCCCAGCCTTCATTAATAATCCCCATCTTTGTTATGAAACTAATTCCAAGAGATTAACCTACACGGATGGAAAACAAACAGACTCACAGTTTTCAGTTTCAATTTCTCAAGGAGGCGTCACTGTGTTCGGACAAATCCATATACGCTACACCACATCTGTTAGGCAGATGCCTGACCAGCAGCATAGCCCAACGCTCTTAGTCTGGCATTGAGCGCATGCTTATATATATTTGTGTATTCATCAGAGTGGATTTCTTCTACAGAATTTCGCCTGTTGTCCTCTGGCGTTGCCATGGGTTCTTTTTTCAGTGCGCACAACACACGGGACCTCGGTTTTATCGTCTCATCCGAATGCCTACAAGCTCAGTTTAATTTTCCAGTCATACTATAGAGGGAGGGCAAGAGCAGGATTCGAACCCAGACCCTCACAGAGACTAACAGAACAATGCTAGATAAGGACAGACGAGTGTGTAAGGCGTGTGAAAATGTGCAGATGCAAATTGAAGTTACATCCTGTTATCTAACAGTATAGTTCTACTCTCAATCTGATTACTTGTGATTTATTAGCTGTCTGTTTCGAAGATATTTAGATTGGTTGGGGATGGTTTGTATGACCGAGTTAACTCATTCAGTACGGCCAGTCCTCTCTTCTCCTCTACGCAGACCCCTCGGATGTCCAGTGGGTGTCTGAATGACCCAACCTTTTGCTTCCGTCGTCAGAATTGTGGTATCTTTGTCAACATTCACCTCTTCAGTATAAGAGCCTTCCGCTTGCAATATTTTGATGGTGGTAATTGGGGTGAAACGCTGTTAGCGTCGTCTCTTTCGCCGTTCGTATGGAGAGAGTTAACTCGAGAACTTCGTGCTGCTGGTGTCCAGGCAGGCAAGATCGATTTAATGTATGGCCCGACACCTTTCCTTTTTTCTCTGCCCAAGGCGGGTTTTTCGGTCTTCACGTGCAATGCGTGAAGCCTGCCATGAGACATTGTGAGCTGTCCTCTCAAGGCTCAGCTTTCAAGCTTCAACAACACACGGAACACAGACGGCATAGCAAACAGGTTTCATCACTTGGCTGCGTGCCCTATACAGAGGCTACACATCTCTGGTATATGCCAGCGGCAGGCTATTCACTGGGCGCTGATGGACTTCTTAAAAGAAGTGAACATTTTTAACCAGATTTGAAGGTTTTAAACTATGGAAGTTTTTTTTTTAAACTTTGGAGTGGAAAGTTTGAAGTGGTGACTCGTTTTAATTGTTTTTTTTTTTGTTTTTTTTTATCCTTGTAGTAGTTATTAACGCGGCGATAGCCTTGAGATGGCCTTAGTGGTCGGCGAGGCTCTAAACACCATAATTTCATTTCATTTAATTCACTGGGCAGAGGGTTTTTTGTGATTTTTTTTATCTCTTTTTGCTGGTGTTGTCGTTGTTTGCAGTTGTTTTCTTAAGAAGATTGGAGCACCGTGACGAAATGAGAGACTTGAAATGCCAGAAATTCATTAATCAAGAATAGATTTTTCAGCTTTTTTTTTTTTTTTTTTTTCATTCAAGGAAACGTTATATTCAAACCGTTCGGCTGTATTTTGGGGGAAATAATGCTCAGCTCTACATTCAGACAGAAAAAGAAAAAAAAAAGATTGATTTGGATATAGAAAAAGAAAAAAAAAAGGATTTATTTCTATTGGAGCACAGGTGGTGAATTTTCCGAAGGAAGAAAACCAGTTCATTTTAAATCACCTTTACTTACTTGTAAGCCCTGGTTGTCTTGCCTCCCTTGGTTGGGACTAGTGTGGGTAGGAATCATTTCAATCTCCAAACTTTCGTTAAAATTGTGTAAATGTGTTGGAAACGTTTGTATCTTTTTTTTCTTTCTGTTTTTATAGTTCCATTAATATAAAGAGCTCATAGCTTCATGTTCTTGAACGAGAAGAATACTTAGAAGTTTCCCGTCGACAATATGTATTTTTGAGTAGCCTATGCAGCGGAGCATTTAGATTGGAATTATTATTTCTTCTCAGGGTTAAAACATATCCTCAATTATGTTAAATGCTTCTTAAAAACGAAGCCGCTCGAGGGTTCAAGAATTGAGTAAGTTAAATGTGTATTTCATTCATCAAAAGTGTATATGGTGATGAATGAAACTCCCACATAAATAAAATCTCACTCACTCACTCACTCCCTCCCCACAGACTACTTATCAGTTCACGTGACCAGAGACGAAGCTTGGGTTTTCCCCGTCTACAGCTTCCATTGTTTATCCTGCCCTGGGAAATGTATCAGGACCAGGACACTCGGGAACACTTCAAGACCACACTCCCACAAACACACACACACACACACACACACGGCGCGTGCACGCACACACACACACACACTATTCCTCAACACTAATTCATTGAAAAAAAAAAGGTTTCTGCACGCCCGAAACTGTTACAGACAGTCAAATTCCTTCAGAGAGATGCTGCTGTGAACTGATGAACGAACGGACTGATTGACCAATTCGTGCCTTCTATGTCCTGGAAGGTAGCTAATGGACTGAAAGACCAATTTGTGCCTTCTATGTCCTGGAAGGCAGCTAATGGGCTGATTGATCAATCTGTACCTTCTATGTCCTGGAAGGTAGCTAACGGGCTGATTGACCAATATGTGCCTTCTGTGTCCTGGAAGGTAGCTGATGGATTGATAGACCAATCCGTGCCTTCTATTTCCTGGAAGGTAGCTAACGGACTGATAGAACAATCCGTGCCTTCTTTTTCCTGGAAGGTAGCTAACGAACTGATAGATCAATCCGTGCCTTCTGTGTCCTGGAAGGTAGCTGATGGATTGATAGACCAATCCGTGCCTTCTATTTCCTGGAAGGTAGGTAACGGACTGATAGACCAATCCGTGCCTTCTATTTCCTGGAAGGTAGGTAACGGACTGATAGACCAATCCGTGCCTTCTATTTCCTGGAAGGTAGGTAACGGGCTGATTGACCAATATGTGCCTTCTATGTCCAGGAAGGTAGGTAACGGACTGATAGACCAATATGTACCTTCTATGTCCTGGAAGGTAGATAACGGACTGATAGACCAATCTGTACCTTCTGTGTCCTGGAAGGTAGCTGAATCAGAAATACGGTGTGGTGGTAAGATAGAATTCATGCACTGTTTGTCAGATCATTCATTTATTTATTTACTTGTTTAAATGTTAAAGATTCATTAACTTTATGATGTATCCACTTATTTGTTTATGCTGGTCAGGCATCTGCTTCGCAGATTTGGTGTAGCGTATATGGATGTGTCCGAACGCCTCTTTGAGGAACTGAACTGAACTGAACTGGTCATATTGCAATCACTAAAAGATGCAAGATATGTATCGTATCGTATCGCATTGCATTATCACTTTTATGTGAAATTTGGGTTGCTGTCCTTTTGGAAAAAAAAACAAAAAAAAAAAACCACTTCGCCACAGTGCAGTACCACGTTGTTTTTCTGTTTTTTCTCTCAGTTGATAGATATGTGGTGTAACTATTTAAATAGAGTTCATTGTAGAAATCTTCAAGGGGACGGTTTTCTTGGCAGTATCCACATTTCCTCCCCTGTTCTTTTCTGTTTATAAGACGGACAATGTTGTATATTGGTTAACAATATTGTAATATAAACTCAACATTTCTTACCACTCCACTCTTTGACTGGCCTTCTTTACATCATTCAAGAGGTGAAGAAATGCAGAGTATGTATCACAATGTTATTTGAACAGATTTACATTTTGTTTTTCGTCTTCCGAACGAAAGTGAGTGGAACGAACACAGGGGAAGAAACGTGGATATTTCCGTTCTCTTATTGTCATGGATTGTTTTGTGCGTTCTGTGTGCGTGCTGCCAACGGGACTTCGGTTATTTCAAAAGACTAGGATTCAGACCACCGCCCACAGTCCAGTATTTGTATTTTGTATTTGTATTTCTTTTTATTACAACAGATTTCTCTGTGTGAAATTCAGGCTGCTCTCCCCAGGGAGAACGCGTCGCTACACTACAGCGCCACCCTTTTTTTTTTCTTTTTTTTTTGTATTTTTTCCTGCATGCAGTTTTGTTTGTTTTTCTCCTTTCGACGTGGATTGTTCTACAGAATTTTGCCAGGAACAACCCTTTTGTTGCCGTGGGTTCTTTTACGTGCGCTAAGTGCATGCTGCACACGGGACCTCGGTTTATCGTTTCATCCGAATGACAAGCGTCTAGACCACCACTGAAGGTCTAGTGGAGGGGGAGAAAATATCGGCGGCTGAACCGTGATTCGAACCAGCGCGCTCAGATTCGCTTCCTAGGCGGACGCGTTACCTCTAGGCCATCACTCCAGTAGAGGAGGAATTTTTTTTTAAAATCCCAGTACAGTGGGGCTCGAACACGTGGACACTGACTTCCCCATTGAGCCCTCTACCACCAGGGCACTGACGTTCTTACAGTGACACATCTTTACCATATGTAGAAACCATAAGGAATCATTACGAAAGAAAGAAAGCATAATTCTGAATATCACATCGACACGCAGAAATCACACATACCTTCTTTAGTTAAGAAGACACTACCAAAAAATAGATCTGTCATCTTAAGGCATGAAAAGCATTATTCTTGATTATCACATTGACAGGCAGAAATCACGCATACTTTCTTTAATTGAGAAGACACTACCAAAAAAAAATCTGTAATCTTAAGGCATGAAAAGCATTATTCTTGATTATCACATTGACCGGCAGAAATCACGCATACTTTCTTTCATTAAGAAGACTATAGCCAAAACAGATATGTCATCATGAGGCATGGAAAGACGGAGTCGATGTGTTTCACTGTTCTATCACCGGACACAACAAAACCCAGACTTGATCGCTGTGCTTTCAAAGACGACAGAAGAAGGTTGACTGAACGCTATATACAGCAGAAAACAAAGAGTTATTTTGTTTTGTCTGTTTCAAAGTATGCACAATGATGCCGCTAGCAGAGGGTGGGGGTGGGGTGGGGGTTGATAAGAGAAGGGGAGGGTGAGGGTATTATTGATGCGACTGGGGGAACACTAATGATGCAAGTGTATACCTTACTAGCAGAGTGAATAGAAATAAAATAGGAATAGTGTGTACTTTAAAAAAGTATAGATATGAAATGAATGAATGAGTGAAAAAGGGTGTAATTAATTAATCACATCTTCCTTGAGAGAGAGAGAGAGAGAAAAAAAAAAAAGATTATACAGAAATGTGTCGGCAAGTGTCACCGACATGTTTGTGCGCGCACACATGCACACATACGCACACACTATCTCTTTCTCAGTGTGTGTGTGTCTCTCGTACACACACACACACACACACTGTATATATATATCTATATATGTATATATATATATATATATATATATATATATACACGCACACACTCACATGCAAGCAAGCACACACATAAGTTATGCCTGCTTACACCCAACCACACATCCATTGCCTCACCTCCCCCACCCTACCGCGCGAGCACACACACGCACGCACACACACGCGCGCGCGCGCGCATACACACACACACAAATTTACGCACCCACATCCTGCTCACACACAAACACACGCACGCAGACTGACAGACAGACAGACACAATCTGGACAATACTATCAAATGATCTTTTTTTTTTCACAAGGTGTTGGTATTTGAAATATATCACTGATTTTTACTGGACACTTTCACAGCTTCATCACTCACGCACAACCAGTTCACGCAACAGCTATGAATGAATAATTTTCATTTTCTGAGGGTAATAGACTTAGCATACATGCTTAATTTTCAACCAGCCCTCGAAAACATACAAACAAAATTTGAAAAATTATAATTGTAGCAAGTAAAAAAAGAGAAGGGAAAAAAGTGAACAAGCAAGAGAAATATCAATACATCAGTATCTTGTAAGGCTTGACTAAGTCCCAGATTTTTAGATAAGCGTCATAGAAGGTTGGAGCTTGTCATAGATTTTTAGATGAACATCTTGCATCTTCAATGCCGAGGAAGAAGAAGTTAGGGAAGAAGCAGAAACACCAGCAGCATGCGAGCCACAGGGCAGCAGTCAACCAGCACTGACACTGCCAGGCGAGCAAGTGCCAGTGTGTGGAAGAGGTGATGCAAGCAACACGCAGGGCCAGAAAGCAGCCAGTCCCGTGAAGCCGGCGCGCGCACACACCGCAACAACGAGCCTTGTTGGAAGAAAAGAAAAAAGGGAGAGGAGTGAATCTCCCACAACGCCAGTGCCGGACAGCAAACGCCCGACTGTAGTGGCCCCGGACAACGCAAGAGGAGAGGAAGAGAAAGCAGACAGCATGAAGGAGGGGCCCCAACACCTAGCACGTGTTCTCTCCCCACCGGTCTGACCTTTCCCTCACGACCCTTGGCTTCGTTTTATGGACTTGTGATTTATGATTAATGATTTTGGTTATCTGCTACAGAATTTTGAAGAAATGCTATCCTCATACCAGTTATGAACCACGATATATGTATTGGTACTTTAAATGTGCGGGGTCTGAGAAATAAGCTAAAAAGAAAAGTTGTATTTGACTTCCTCAGAAAACAAAAGTTAGACATTGCATGTTTGCAGGAGACATACGTTACAGATGATGTGATGCACGAAATCGATAGACAATGGTCGGGAAGCATATTCTATAGTGCAGGAACTAACAGAAGCAATGGACTCATTATCCTCATTTCCAAACTTAAGCAGATTCAGGCAGAATTAATTCATGCAGCAGAGAGAATACTACTAATTAGAGTCAGGCATGACAACAAAATAACCATCATCGCTAATTGCTATGCGCCAAACTCGACCGTAGATAAATTAGAATTCATAAACCAACTGGGCAGCCTACTGCTAAAGCAAGACTACGACCATTTGTGGGTACTGGGTGATTTCAACACAACAATAAGCCATCTAGATAACATCGCGGGCAAACCACACTCAACACGAGAAAATGAAGCTCTCATGGAAATGTTATCTTCTCTAGACCTGGAAGACACATGGAGATCTATCCACCCTGACGTCAAAGAATATACTTGGTCAAGACCCACTCCTTTCACAGCAAGGAGAATTGATTATATTTTCTGTGACAATATCTCCCAAGCACTCGTGCAGAAAACAGACATTGAGTTATTTCCCCACTCAGACCACAAACTTGTAAAAGCAATATTCAGCGCAAACGAGTTTCGAAGAGGTCCAGGATACTGGAAGTTTAATAGCTCGTTGCTTTCAGAGGAATGTTTTCTGGAAGAAACAAACGATTTTATAGATTCACATTTCTCAAAATATAAAGACGAAAATCCACAAAAAGCCTGGGAAATGTTTAAAGTTAAATGCAAGTCCTACTGTATCAACTATTCAAAAATCGCCAAAAATAGGGCTTCAAATAAACATGCAAAAATCAAAATGCTGCACGACATTGAACAAAATCTGACACGAAGCATTCTTGATAAAAACATGATAATGAAAGCGCAACAACTAAAAAAAGAAATAGAACTACAGGAACTAACAGAAGCAAGAGGGGCTCAGATTCGTTCAAGAGTCAAGTGGATAGAGGACGGGGAAAAAAACACAAAATACTTTCTCCGCCTTGAAAGGGCCCAAGGAGCCGCGAACGTAATATCATCTCTGCGCATAAACCAAAACACGACAGACAATCCACAGACAATACTGAACCAGATCGAGAAATTTTATACAGAGTTATACAAGAAAGACTTATCCGTAGATAAAGGAAGAAACATAAGAGGCCATTTCCTGAGCAACGAAGATTATCCAGTACTTACAGAAGAAGAAAAAGACCTCTGTGACAAAGAAATAACTCTGGACGAGCTAACAGTAGCTCTCACAAACTTAAACAAAGACTCTGCGCCTGGTAGTGACGGCCTCACACCAGCATTTTATAAAACGTTCTGGGACAAACTAAAAACGCCATTCCTTCTCTGTATTACAGAAGCCATCAAAGAAGGAGAATTACCTTTCTCAATGAAGAAAGGAATTGTTACATTAATCCATAAAGGCAAGGACCTGGACAAAAATAACCTCACAAATTATAGACCTATTACTCTCACAAATACAGACTATAAGATAGTCACGAAAGCGCTTGCCACGAGACTCCAAAATGTCATCAAAACAGTTGTAAATGAAGACCAAGTAGGTTTCATAAAGGGAAGAAATATAGCAGTTCACTTGAGATTCTTTGATGACCTAACTAAACACCTCAATACAACGAATCAAACAGGTGCTCTAGTTGCTCTAGATTTCTCTAAAGCCTTTGACACAATATCAAAAGATTGTATCATCGAAGCACTAGATATTTTCAACTTTGGCCCAATATTTAAGAATGTTGTTTCTACTGTAATGAAAAACACACAAAGTTGTGTTCACAATGGTGGATGGCTATCTGATTGGTTTCCAACAGAACGAGGAATCAGACAGGGATGCCCACTAAGTCCCCTTCTTTTCGTACTAGCAGTAGAAATACTGGCGATTAGAATTAGAAACAATAAAGAGATTCGAGGAATTGAATTGACGCCATTAGGAGGTATGTGCAACGAAAGCAACACCTCTAAAATAAAACAGTTTGCAGATGATACAACATTAACTCTAAAAAATGAACAGGACATTCGGATAGCTACAGACATTGTATCTCAGTTTGAAGAATACTCAGGTCTGAAATTAAATAAAAGTAAATCAGAGGGAATGTGGCTGGGGTCAAGAAAGCATGAAACAGGCGACATAAATAGCATTCCCATAAGACCTGACAGGCTGAAAATTCTGGGGATATATTTCTCAGCAGACAAAGAAATTTCGGAACTGGAAGAAAACTGGAAATCTAAAATTGAAAAAATAACTAAGTTGATTAAACGATGGGAACGAAGAAACCCATCACTATACGGTAAGGTTATCTTGGCAAAGACGTTTTTGTTGTCACAGTTCTCACACGTCCTGCAAGTATCGGTTTTACCAGTCAAAGTCCTCAGCACCATTAACACACTTATGTACAGGTTTTTGTGGAAAAAAAAGTTTAATAATAAAAAAGCTTTTGAAAAAATAAAAAGAGGAGTCCTCAGCCTTGACAAAGAAGATGGTGGCTTGAATATGATCAACATCGAACACCAGCAGCAAATGTTCCTGGTCAAATGGGCAGCTAGACTCCTCAGAGAGACAAAAGCGCATTGGAGCATTCTTGCAAGACAAAATATGTCACCTTTCAAGGACAGTTATTGCAGTTTTAGCTGTAATATCTTACCTAAAGACATCAAAAAGCTGAAAAATGTTAAGTCATTCTTCTGGAGAGAGGTAATAAAAGCAGTTGCCGTTCTCAACAAAGACAGACCGATAGAAAATATAAAAACGGAACCGCTATGGAACAACAAAAATGTAAAATACAAAGGTAATGTGTTACACTTTCCCAAATGGAGCAAAAAAGGCATTCTTATCGTGCAGGATCTTTGGCAGCATGGAAATGTAATGACATACGAAGAAGTAGAACGCAAACTGGGCACTGACCCGGGCCTTCTTTTCGAATACAATGCCATCATAAACGCAATACCAGAACAATGGAAACAGCATCTATCCAACGATGCCCACAAAGAGGATACCCCCAAAGACATTGCAACAACAGAGGGATACCTCACTACGTTATCTAACAAACAAATCCGAAAACACTTTGCCCTCAAACAAAACCATGAAATATGTGCAACACAATTTTGGAAGCGCAAACTAGACATCAATATCAAAGACTATTTCAACGTAGCTTATGAATGCTCAAATGAATCCCGTCTGAGAATACTCCACTTCAAATTTATCCATAACATTTACCCAACGAATATTCTGCTTGCAAAAATGGGGGTGTCAAACACAAACACCTGCAACTGGTGTCAAGACACTGATTACATTGAACACGCCTTTTACTCTTGCCCCAAACTATCTGACTTTTGGAAACATGTGAAACAGTTCATTCTCTCCCGTTACAATACACTGATCCCTATGAATGAAAAAGTAGCGTTGTTTGGTACAACGAAAATGGATATCCCAGATCATGAAAAGAGAAAAAAAATCAACACGACTCTGTTGATAGCAAAACTGTCTATTTCTAAATTCAAATATGGTAAGTGTAAGAATCTGTATCTTATCTTTGAAACCGAGCTCAAATTACGTAAGATGTGATCTATGTCTACCAATATACCTGAGCACTTATACGGATCCATAAAAAAAAAACTCAAGTGGTCAATTTAAATGTGTACATTTAAAGACGTTCCATAAAGCTAATGCCTCCACAGAGAGAGAAAGAGAGAGAGAGAGAATGAGATCGTGTCTACCTCGCCTCTTTTAGACATTGTGCACGAAACCACCCTGTATGTGATTTTATATGTTGCATGACCTTGACAATGTTTGAGCATGACAATGGTAAGAAGACAGATTACAGGGGGAAGAAAGAGAGAGAGAGAAAGAATAAAGAGATGAGAGAAGAAGAAAAAAAAAAAAGAAAGAGAAAAAAAAAACAGAAAGGAGAAAAATGATGATGGAAGGAACGTAAAGAAAGAAAAAAAAAAAGAAAAAAAAAGAAGAAAAAAAGAGAGAGAACAAAAAAAAACAAAAAAACAAAAACAAAAAAAGTGGGAAAGAACCTTCCAAGGATGCTGAGACTATCCTGCTCATTTGCAGAAATTTTACGCATCCACTGATTTCTCCTAAAAAAAAAAAAAAAAAAAAAAAAAAAAAAAAAAAACATCTTGCATCTGTCTCCATAGCCATTGAGTGATTATTTGTTTGTAGAACTTTCACTTCTGAAGGGGTATCAGTTTTGCTTATAATTTTGCTTTAATCTCTGTGGAAGCGAACGATTGTACAAAATCAGTTTCGTGTAAGAAAAAAGACATGGACAAGAAAAAAGCGGTTGTACTGGTAGTCAGATGTACAGGTGAATACAGTGGAGTGATGGAATAGAGGTAACGCGTCCGCCTAAGAAGCGATAGAATCTGAGCGCGCTGGTTCGAACCACGGCTCAGTCGCCGGTATTTTCTCCCCCTCCACTAGACCTTGAGTGGTGGTCTGGACGCTAGTCATTCGGATGAGATGATAAACCGAGGTCCCGTGTGCAGCATGCACTTAGCGCACGTAAAATAACCCACGGCAACAAAAGGGTTGTCCCTGGCAAAATTCTGTAGAAAAATCCACTCCGATAGTAAAAACAAATAAAACTGCACGCAGGGGGGAAAAATGGGTATCGCTCTCAGTGTAGTGACGCGCTCTCCCTGTGGAGAGCAGCCCGAATTTCACACAGAGAAATCTCTTGTGACAAAAAAAAAGAGAGAAATACTAATACTGCGTGTTTGAGCAGACAATAAATTATGCCTTTCAGTGTGATGTCACAGTTTACAGACATACCTGCCACATTGGCTGTAGCACAGCCATGCCTCAGTGTGGGTTTGTCGTATTTAGAAATCAGTTACATTTTCACTTTGAAAATTGATTTAAGCTGATTACTACTGACAATGAAGACCGCATTTAACAGAGTCGTCTTGGTAATCAGAACGGATAGAAAAAAAAAAGAAGAAAAAAAAAAGAAAAACTCTGATTCACCGAACGGCAGAAACAACGAAGGAGAAGTCGACGACACTGGCCGCCCAGCCAGGCCGTTTGTGTGTGTGTGTGTGTGTGTGTGTGTGTGTGTGTGTGTGTGTGTGCGTGTGTGTGTGTGTGTGTGTGCGTGTGTGTGTGTGTGTGTGTGTGTGTGTAATGGCTGGATTTGACACCTCTCAACAAACTCTCGGACTGTCTGTAAGTTTCCACTTCAGTTGCCCACTTTGCTTTTTTTTTTTTCCATGGCAAATTCAGCACAACTTTTGTAATGTTTTGTTTTGCTGGAGTGGATGAATTTTATGTCGTGTGTATGTCATTTCAGTTTTACTTTTGTTTGTTTATCTCTGTTGATTCTGTGTCGATTTTTTTTTTAGCTTTAAGGTAGATTTATTAGTGGTGTGTGTGTGTGTGTGTGTGTGTGTGTGTTGTACCATTTTGTGTTCTGTGAATAATTTGTGGGTGGTGAATCGTTTTCTCTCATTTATTTTTTTAAAATTTATTTACTATTTCTTCTTATCATTGTATCTTTAAAATGTTACAAAACTGTTACTGTATAGCGCAGTGAGCTTGGTGACCAGTATATCAAAATGTGTTGTGTCCTCAGTCCTGCCCACAGAGATGCTGGGGGAAAAGTCATGATTTTGCAAATGGTCCATGCATGCATAGCCTGCTGCATTGTATCGCTTTTGGTTTGCTGTGAATGCAGTGATTTCCCTCATTTTGTTTCTGCTTGAGGAATTCTGCATTTAACTTGACGACTTTGAAGAGAGTCGATATTTTGTAAGCTGAAGTTCCTGAAACAAGAAACAAAGTCCTGGAGAGAGACAAAGAAGTCAATATTTGACGAAGAGGTTGTTTGATGAATGTAATTGATGGAAGCAGTCTGGCTCATCTGTTTGTTCACATTCAGTTCAGTTCAGTTACTCAAGAGGTACTCACTCATTTACTCACGTGATGGCCTACAGGTAACGCGTCCGCCCAGGAAGCGAGAGAATCTGAGCGCTCTGGTTCGAATCACGGCTCAGTCGCTGATATTTTCTCCCCCTCCACTAGACCTTGAGTGGTAGTCTGGGCGCTAGTCATTCGGATGAGACGATAAACCGAGGTCCCGTGTGCAGCATGCACTTAGCGTAGGTAAAAGATCCCACGGCAACAAAAGGGTTGTTTCGGAAAACTTTAGAAAAATCCACTTCCATAGGAAAAACAAATAAAACTGCACGCAGGAAAAAATACAAACAAAATGGGTGGCGCTCTCAGTGTAGCGACACGCTCTCCCTGGGGAGAGCAGCCCGAAGTTCACACAGAGAAATCTGTTGTGACAAAAAAGAAAACAAAGAGAAAGAGAATACAAAGTGAGTCTTTGTTATAACCCTATGTCTCACACACCCACATACACACGGATACACAAACATCTGAAACATAGGGCTGTGATATAGACTCACTTCGTATTCAGCCCGTTTCCATTGTCTATTGTATGTATGCTGCATTATTTGGTGTATGATTCTTATTTCAGTATCCAGCTCAAGCTGTTGAATTTTGGTATACTATTTTGCATACTATCTACAACAAACATGCTCCTCTTCAAACTAAAGGAGTTAAATATCGTTTAAAACTCCTTTGGCTTACCGAAGAAATTCTAGCAGACATACAATTTAGAGACTGTCTGTTGAGAAAAGGATCTCGTGAGGACTACAAAAAATAAAGGAATTATGTAACGTCTCTCCTGCAAACAGGGAAAAAGAAATACTTCAGACAATTAACTGGTCAAAAGAAAAATAGCAGGTCTGTTTGGAAAGCTATTAATTAGCTTACAAATAAAAACACGAATACTTCTTCAGACACACACACACACACACACACACACACACACACACACACACACACACAGACATCGCACGCACGCACGAATACACATTTGCACGCACACACATACACATACATATACACGTGTACACATAAACACACGCGCACGTAGACATACACACACGCGCACGCACGCACACATATACACATACATACGAACAACACCTTGTTTTTTTGTTTCTTTGAGTAACAAACCGCGTTACTGGAACTTTTTAAAAATTCATTTACTTCTTTTTTTGCAGGTCGCTATCTGCTGATAATACTCATCATTAGCGAAGATCATACAGCGATCTAATATTAAAATTCTAGCCGGCTGTAGTCGTCACCACAAGACACAGTAGTAGTAGTAGTAGTAGTGTATATATATATATATATATATATACATATATATATACTCTGTAGCTAGAATCTTTTATCTGAACCGGGGGGGGGGGGGGGGGCGGGGGCGGGGGGGGGGGGATGGCAGTTGGGCGGGGTGGGGGTTACTGGGCCTATTTCCGTTTCTGGCGCTTCCATTATCTCTGTTCATCAGTGCAGCCTGTAAAGGAGGAAAAGGAGCAGCAGCAGCAGCGTCAGCTGTGGATCTTGCTGCTGCTGCTGCTGATGATGATAATGGAGGGGTTACTTCCTGAAGCCTATCCGGATAATGCCTGCGTTTGCAACAGTGAGGCGGTGGGACTATTGGTGGTGGTACTATTGGTGGTGGTACTATTGGTGGTGGTACTATTGGCGGTGGTACTATTGGTGATGAGACTATTGGCGGTAGTATTATTGGTGGTGGTACTATTGGCGGTGGGACTATTGGTGGTGGTACTATTGGCGGTGGGACTATTGGCGGTGGTACTATTGGTGGTGGTACTATTGGCGGTGGTACTATTGGTGATGAGACTATTGGCGGTAGTACTATTGGTGGTGGTACTATTGGCGGTGGGACTATTGGTGGTGGTACTATTGGCGGTGGGACTATTGGTGGTGGGACTATTGGTGGTGGGACTATTGGTGGTGGTAGTATTGGCGGTGGTACTATTGGTGGTGGTACTATTGGTGGTGGTACTATTGGCGGTGGGACTATTGGTGGTGGGACTATTGGTGGTGGTACTATTGGCGATGGTACTATTGGCGGTGGTACTATTGGTGGTGGGACTATTGGCGGTGGGACTATTGGTGGTGGTACTATTGGTGGTGGTACTATTAGTGATGAGACTATTGGCGATTGGACTATTGGTGGTTGTACTATTGGCGGTGGGACTATTGGTGGTGGTACTATTGGCGGTGGGACTATTGGTGGTGGTACTATTGGTGATGAGACTATTGGCGATTGGACTATTGGTGGTGGTACTATTGGTGGTGGGACTATTGGTGGTGGTACTATTGGTGGTGGGACTATTGGTGGTGGGACTATTGGTGGTGGTACTATTGGTGGTGGGACTATTGGTGGTGGGACTATTGGTGGTGGTACTATTGGCGGTGGTACTATTGGTGGTGGTACTATTGGTGGTGGTACTATTGATGGTGGTAGTATTGGCGGTGGTACTATTGGTGGTGGTACTATTGATGGTGGTAGTATTGGCGGTGGTACTATTGGTGGTAGTACTGTTGGTGGTGGTACTATTGGCGGTGGGACTATTGGTGGTAGTACTGTTGGTGGTGGTACTATTGGCGGTGGGACTATTGGTGGTGATACTATTAGGACTTTGTTTATTTTGTAACTCTTTTATTTGTGTGTGAGAAGGAGGTGGAGGGGTCGGGGGCCTTGGTGGTGGGGAGGGAGGGGAGCAGGTATGTATAAATGTGTGTTTGAATGTATGTTTGTATGTATTGTGTTTATATGTATGTGTGGCTTGCTCGGTGCATTTTGGTGTGTGTATGTGATATTGATGTAATGTGTTATGTATAAATGTTTTGTGTTCTGCAAAAAAAACATGAAAGCAGTGATGCTGTATAAGTATCCATTGTGATCATTGTCAGGTCAGGTCATTAGATCTGCTACTGGTAACCTGTAATCAAGTACAACCTGTTGAGGGTCGGGTTGCCGGCGACTAAACCGGCACTCCCACCGCTCCCTTCCGGGACTGGTGAGGCGGGTGGCTAGACACCCTTATGGAGATCCATAAAAGGGCGTTGGCTCAGGAGAGCCACCGACGGCCATCTAGCTCCACTGTGCTGTGTGCATGCCACACGCAGTTGGCCCCCGGGGTGTGTCTACCCATGCATGCGAAGTCTGGATCCGGCAGAATCTGCGGAAGAAACTTATCGGTTCAACGGAGAGGAAAGCAGTTACAGCAACGCACTGTGGAGTTCAGAGAGCAAGATGAGACACCGAAAGGATATCTTGGTCATCCACTGCATCCGTGTTCATCCTCCAGTCGTCTCGACTTAGTCTTGCCACTGGAAATTGGTGGACCTGGACGAGAGAGTGAGGTCGACGTTGCGCAACTCCTCTTCACTTTAAACAAACTCATCGCGCAAGTCATCAGTCATCCAAAATGACCTTTCATCCTTCAACACCGTGAGTAGAGAGGGACTGTGGAAGATCATGGCCAAGTACGGATGCCCTCGGAAATTTATTTCCTTGGTCAGCCAATTCCATGAAGGCATGCAGGCTCGAGTCCAGGACAATGGCGAAACATCTGCTCCTTTTACTGTCACAAATGGTGTCAAGCAAGGCTGTGTCCTGGCTCCAACGCTGTTCAGCCTCATGTTCTCTGCAATGCTTACTGATGCCTTCAGAGATGGCGATGTTGGAATCGGCCTAAAGTACCAAACAGATGGCAAGTTGTTTAACCTCAGAAGGCTTCAAGCAAAAACGAAGGTCATGACAGACATCATCAGAGACTTTTTGTTTGCCCTCAATGCTGGATCTGAAGCTGACATGCAACTCAGCGTCGACAAGTTTGCCACTGCCAGCAGGAACTTCGGCCTTACCATCAGCACGAGGAAAACTGAAGTTCTCCATCAGCCAGCCCCAGGGAAACCCTACGTTGAGCCCAACATTACAGTCAACGGTCAGAGACTTAGTGCGGTGGAGCGGTTCACATACCTTGGCAGCACACTGTCACGAAATGCGACCATCGACGATGAAGTGAACGTCAGGATTGCAAGAGCAAGCACAACGTTTGGCAGACTCAGTGCAAATGTCTGGAACAGAAGAGGCATTAGTCTTGAGACCAAGCTAAAGGTCTACAGAGCAGTAGTTCTCCCCACACTACTGTACGCCTGCGAAACTTGGACAGTGTACCAACGACATGCCAAGAAGCTGAACCACTTCCACACAACATGCCTCAGGAAGCTACTGAACATCAAGTGGCAAGACAGGACCCCAGACACAGAGGTGCTCGCAAAAGCCACCCTTCCCAGCATCTTCACCATCCTGATGCAGTCCCAGCTTCGCTGGGCTGGACACGTGGTGCGCATGCCAGACGATCGGCTGCCCAAAAGGCTCTTCTATGGCGAGCTGCAACAAGGGAAGAGATCACACGGAGGTCAGAAGAAGCGCTTCAGAGATACTTTGAAAGTCTCTCTTAAAGCGTTTGATATCAACCCTGACTCCTGGGAGGAATCTGCAGTGGACCGTGACAAATGGCGTGCTGCTGTGCACAAAGGCGCCAAGTTGTGCGAGGCCAACAGGACTGCTGCAGCTGTTCAGAAGAGGCAGGCCAGAAAGTCACGGGCAAACAAGCACCCTGACAATGATATGCCTATCTTTGTCTGCCCCAACTGTCAGCGAACATTTCGTGCGCAGATTGGACTATTCAGCCATCTGCGCATTCATAGATAGATTCATGAGCATCCTCCCCCCCACCCCACCACCACCCTCCCCCCAATCCCCAGCTGGATGACAACGATGGTCATCATCGATCTCGATGGACACACCACCACTATTGTTGGTAGTACTATGGGCGATGGGACTATTGGAGGTGGTACTATTGGTGGTGGTAGTATTGGCGGTGGGACTATGGTGGTGGTACTATTGGTGATGGTACTATTAGCGATGGGACTATTGATGGTGGTACTATTGGTGGTGGTACTATTGGCGGTGGGACTATTGGCGGTGGTGGGACTGGTGGTGGTACTATTGGTGGTGGTAGTATTGACGGTGGGACTATTGGCGGTGGTACTATTGGTGCTGGTACTTTTGGCGATGGGACTATTGGCGGTGGGACTATTGGTGGTGGTACTATTGGTGCTGGTACTATTGGCGATGGGACTATTGGCGGTGGGACTATTGGTGCTGGTAGTATTGGTGGTGGTACTATTGGTTTTGGTACTATTGGCGGTGGGATTATTGGTGGTGGAACTATTGGTGGTGGTACTATTGATGGTGGTACTATTGGCGGTGGTACTATTGGCAGTGGGACTATGGTGGTGGGACTATTGGTTTCGGTACTATTGGCAGTGGGACTATTGGTGGTGGTACTATTGGCGGTGGGACTATTGGCGATGGGACTATGGCGGTGGTACTATTGGCGGTGGTACTGTTAGCAGTGGAACTATGGTAGTGCTATTGGCGGTGGGACTATTGGCGGTGGGACTATGGTAGTACTATTGGTGGTGGGACTATTGGTGGTGGTACTATTGGCGGTGGGATTATTGGCGGTGAGACTATGGCGGTGGGACTATTGTCTGTGGGACTATTGGTGGTGGTAGTATTGGCGGTGGTACTGTTGGTGGTGGTAGTATTGACGGTGGGACTATTGGCGGTGGGACTATGGTGTCGGAACTATTGGCGGTGGGACTATGGTGGTGGGACTATTGTCTGTGGGACTATGGTGGTGGGACTATCGGCGGTGGTACTATTGGTTGTGGTACTATTGGCGATGGTACTATTGGTGGTGGGACTATGGTGGTGGGACTATTGGTGGTGGTACTATTGGTGGTGGGACTATTGGCGGTGGGACTATTGGCGGTGGGACTATTGCGTGGTGAGCGAGAGCCGATCACGGTGAACGGGGTGGGTGGGGGTGGGGGAGAGGGTTGTTGCTGCTGCGAAACTGCCTCATTCGTAGGGTGGCGACTCGATTTCTTTCCTCGTGACTGCCGCCACCATGTCATGTTCGGGACTGACACTGTCACGTTCATTCTGCCATTCGGGTCGTCTGACCGAGTGCTGTTACTCTCTACTTGGGACACATTTCGTCCTCCACCACCACCACAACCCCCAGACCCAGTGGCGAACACGTGCCGCACGGGCATTCATCAGTAGGGGGGGTGGGGTTGGGGGGGGGGGGGGCAGCTACAGTCTCAGTCTGCAGAGGTGGGAAAGGAGCCTACAATGTCCAGTTTCAGTCGGAAGAGGACTACAAACAGACAGCGTCCTCCTTCCAACCCAGCTTGATGTTTCTTTCTCCATTGATCTCTGAATTAACTCTTCAGAGTTGCACGTGCTTCTCTACAGGAGAAAGAAAGGTACTGTCGAAACAGCAGAAAACATTGTTCTGTAAGTACGACTACAGTCAGTATGACTCTTTTTTTCTTTTTCTCTTTCATTGACACTTTGGACTCGAATCAGCATGAGCACACTGAAAATAAAAAGAAGAAGAAAAAGGAAAGAAATTGTGCGCCTGTGTTCACGTGTGCTTGCCTGTCAGCTCGGCATGTGCCTTTCTTTATGTGCGCCCCCGGTCGATCGCACAAGTTCAGAATTTCTCTCTCAGTCTCTCTCTTTCTCTGTCTCTCTCTCCCCCCTCTCTCTCTCTCTTTTTCCCCCTGCTCCCGCCCCACCCGTCAGGTTATCCGTGAATTCAGTCGGTGGTTTGCGTTTTGATTGACTAGCGTAGACACAGAGAGGCCACTAAAAACCCGAGTTTAATTCTCTCTCTCTCTCTCTCTCTCTCTCTCTCTCTCTCTCTCTCTCTCTCTCCTAGATACCAACGTGCAACAGGTTAAAGAACAGTTTATTCTTCCAAAATTTTTACAACCGACCATCCAATGTTCAGATCAGCGTTATTGCTATCAAACGTGAAATACCCAATGAAAGTCGCAATCTACAAAAATAAGGCGTTCCAGTTAAGATCGTGCTACATGGATGGATATGAAATTCAAAACCCTTGGCATGCAAAGTACCCTTGTTTCTTTCGTCTGATTTTCGTCCGTAACCCAGTGTTCCCTTTGACATGGGCAAATGGCCCAGTTCAGTAAATTATTTGTCTTGTCTTGTCCTGCCCCCCCCCCCATCCCCCCCACCATCCCCCCCCTCTCTCTCTCTCTCTCTCTCTCTCTCTCTGTATTGAATACATTGTCAGGTTATCGCTAAATTCCATCTGTGCTTTGCATTTTAATTCACCAGGATAGACACAGAGAAGCCATGAAAAACCCGAGCTTAATCTCTCTCTCTCTCTCTCTCTCTCTCTCTCTCTCTCTCTCTCTCGCTCTCTGTGTTCTGTTTTTGTTGTTGTTGTTTTTTTTTTTATATGTCGATTATTAATACCATGCTTGTGCCTCTGTGTGTGTGTGTGTGTGTGTGTGTGTGTGTGTGTGTGTGTGTGTGTGTGTGTGTGTTATTTTTACCATGCTTATGCCTTTATGTAGTATGTCATTCTCTCGACACAGCTTAACAATTTACATATTTGCAGCAAATTCACTCCAGCTAAAATTCAATATGTCAAAAAGAAATATTATTGTATTTCGTGAGGGTGGTTATCTGAGCAGCACAAAAAGATGGGTGTGTGATGGTGTTTCGATGCCAGTTTTCAGTGTATGTAAATATCTGGGCATACTTTTTTCCACACGCTTGAGTTTTGTTGGTTCTTGTAAAGATCTAGTAAGTAGGACCAAAAACGCTTTTGTTTGCTTTATGAAAAAGTTGCATATGTTACAAGACGTTTCTTTTTATGTGTTTTTTCAAACTATTTGATGCACAAATACAGCCTGTAGCGCAATACGGTTTGGAATTATGGGGTATAGATAAAGCTGCCATTCTTCGTGAATCAGTACATACCTTTGCTTTAAAAAAAAAAACCTCTTGGTGTAGATAGGCAAACGCCCAACGATTTCACAAAGATATCGTCATTGTTTGTTTGAGAATGGTTTTGGTTTTGTTTGGTTGAACCAAAGTGTTGGCAGCATTCAAGCGTTTACTTCTGGTTTTTGGTTGTTTTTGTTTTTTTACCAACGATTGATAGATTGTAGATGGCAGAAATGGTCTGATCACAATCAAAATGGTGAACGGTTTAGTTTTTACAAGAATTTTTGAAACATGTCAGATCTGAAACCTTACTTGGTGTTAAATATGGGTAGATATTAAAATATACAACGACTAGATTGAGATTACTTTTTTCGGAATTAGCTGTCCGTCATTATAGGTACAGAACATGTAATCATAGTAATTTAATTTGTCCATGATGTAAAGACTCACAAGACAATGAGATACATTTTGTTCTTTGTTGTCTATCTCTTAAGAACACTCGAGAAGAATTCATTCCACCTAAATAGACCACCTACATTGATTAATTGAACTTACTGTCATCAACCTGTCCTGAAACTCTTCGAAAATTTTGTCTATTTTTATATGAAGCTTTCCGTTTCAGAGAAATTGTAACTTCGTGACAGCATGTTATTGTTCTGCATACTGACCCGTAACACTGTTTTGCTTATATGTTTGTTTAATTGAATATTTGGACGTTAGCATGCATTGCAATGTGATGTATATCTGTAGATAAAAGAATAATGTTCACATACTCCTTCATAGGGGGCCAAGGCCTATACATGAATAAACCATCTGGAATCAGAAATGTGTGTGTGTGTGTGTGTGTGTGTGTGTGTGTGTGTGTGTGTGTGTGTGTTGAATAGATTGTCAGGATATCCGTGAATTCCATCTGTGCCTTGCATTTTAATTCACCAGCACGAACACAAGATGCCACGAAAATCCCGAACTAATTTCGACAATGTTAATTAATAGATGCGGCATCGAACAATGAAAACAGTATACGTAGTTTTGCTATGCATCTTTTATAAAGCACTTCGGTTAAGAGAGACATTCATTTCTTAGGTTCACTTATAGTTTGCTGTGAAAAAAAAGTTGTCCAGAGTCTTAACATTCAGAAAATGAAGAAAACTTCCTCATACTGCTGCTGAAGAGGAACTTACCAGCAAGAGAAGAGGCAGATGGTTTTCAAATGACTCCGCTAATATTGACCAAGATGTGGATGATGATCTGGACCCAGTTGTTCACCAATTCTACAAGCAACGCACGCTGGGGGCTGTTCGGAGACATTAAGCGTTGGACTTTCAATCTGAGGGTCCCGGGTTCGAATCTTGTTGGCACCTGGTGGGTAAAGGGTGGAGATTTTTCCGATCTCCCAGGTCATTATATGTGCAGACCTGCTAGTGCCTGAACCCCATTCGTGTGTATACGCACGCAGAAGATCAAATACGCACGTTAAAGATCCTGTTATACATGTCAGCGTTCGGTGGGTTATGGAAACAAGAACATACCCAGGATGCAACCACCACGCTCCCCCGAAAACGGAATATGGCTGTCTACATGGCGGGGTAAATAAACAAAACGGTCATACACGTAAAATGTTACATGTTTGTCTGAGTGTGTATGAAATATGATTGAATGACACAGGAAACGAATGATGAGCGCCCAATGGCGACTGTCAGTCGGCTCTACCCTGGTAGGCAGCCTGTTGTGTAAATGGCCCCGTCTTTGTAAAGCGCTAAGAGCGTGGTCTCCGACCGAGGATAGGCGCTACATAAGTATCCATATCAATCAGTCAGTTAATCTTTATTTTGAACAACATTCGATGGCCACCATCACGGAACACCCCCTAATGGAATGAAACGTAGATGGAGGTTTTTGAAAGGCAGACCAAACGCTTGAGAGCTAGCTACAAAGAATCACGACATTTGATAATGATTGATTGATTGATTGATTGATTGATCGATTGATATGTATATATCAAACAAAGGGAACTCACCTGGAACCGTGTGGTTCTTGCCATTGGTGGACGTGCCACAGTTATGGTTCTTGTCATAATCCTTACCTAGATATGTATATATATATACCTTTTCCCTCAGCAGTAAGTTCAATTGTGGCAGGTCCACTTCCTTTGCGTTAGCTGTGCTTGACTATGTATGTATACATATGTATGTGTACATAACTACATGCATGTATATGAATGTGTATTGTGTGTGCGTGCGTTTATGTAAGTTTGTGCCTGCCTATGTGTGCGTATGTGTTAGGGTAGCTGTTAGATACACATGTATTGTTAAATATATATGTATGCAGTGTGTGTGTGTGTGCGTGTGTGTGTGTGTTTGTGTGTGTGTAGTCATATTTTAATGTGTGTATGTAACATAGATGTAATGTTTTATGTTAATAAAGCGTTTTTGTAAAGCACCTAGAGCAGATTTCTGGATAGTTTGCTATATAAGTATCCATTATTATTATTATTATTATCATTATTATTATTATTATTATCATTATTATTATTATTATTATTATTATTATTATTATTATATATCAAACAAAGGGGAGTTCATCCAGGACCTTGTGGTTCATGCCGTTGGTGATGTGCCACAGTTATGGTTCATGCCGACGTTCATGCTATAATGATGTATATATATATCACCAGTGATATGTATATGATATACATACATACATACATACATACATATATATATATATATATATATATATAGGTAAATTCACCCATTTCACGGTTCATGCCATAGTGCGACATGAGCACCCAATCTTCCTCCACGTCCATTGTCTTCGTGACGTTCTCCAACACTTTTCTGGTGACCACTAATGGACTGCGTGGGTGCAGGAGGAGGAAGAATTTTGTTCAATGTCCCGTCACACATATCGGTGACTTGAAGACATTTTGTGAGAGTATTAATGTATGCATTTGAGTGTTATCGTTTAGGAGAGGAGGGAGAGGGAAATGAATGGTGTATTGGGGGGGGGGAAACCAGAGTATGGGGGGTGAAGTTTGAACCAAATTACAATTACAGGAAATTACTGAAAGAACTTCGTAAAAGAGAATTCGCTAATCTAACAAGTGAAATAACTAATACTGAATGCAAAAAAGACATAAAACATCAACGTTCTCAGTCATTTGTGATAACACATTTTCGTGCAGGTAAGGTTTCATCAAATCACAGTTTTAAAAAAAATTACACGCCTAATTGTCACATTACTGAAGCAAATGCACTTGACTTGAAAGCAATACATAGTTCGTAATGAATTTGATAATAGTCTGAGAGTTGAACTTAACTCAGAATTGGTCTGCGAACTGGACCAAAGTCTGAGAGAGTCCACTGACGAGGGTTTAGAGTTGAATGAAAGCACCTATGAGTGTTGAATAACTGTTTGCCCGTAATGTAAGTTGGGGTGGGAATGTCCATGTGATCATAATGTCAGTATTGTTTTAGGTTCTTAATAATGATCGGGTTGAAATCTTTTTCTTTTTTTTTTTTCTTTTTTTTGTTGCTGCCCCATCATCTGCACCGTTTCAGTGGCACTACTCCCACGCCGATCATTTAGATTCCCCCATACACGGCCACACCCGGGTTCGTCCTTCGCAGTTCCAGCGTCGGCGGTCCACAGGGAACCATCGATGTTAGGTCGCCAGGAGGCCACACACCAGAGGAGACCCTGCACTGCTGCTGAGTCACTTCGGTGGTGTTCAGTGGTGCCTGTTCTGTTTTAACGTACTTAGGACACCACCTACTAAGCCCCCTACTAACGACAATAATGGCTTAGTCGCGGAGCCAGACTGAGTGAGCGTCCCTCCCAGAGTGGAGACCGCCACCACGTCCCTCAAACAACAGCCCCCCATGAATCTGCCGTCACTGACGACATTGACAGGACTCACCCCAAGCACGGAAGTGGAGGGGTATCGAAATTGAGGTCACCATGAGAGCAGGGCATGAAAGGCCACAGACTTTGAGACTATTTTGTTTATATTCATGACGATGAAGGAGGTGGAGGATGACGATGATGATGACGATGTTGCTATGGAGGTCCATTTTGGTTTGAGACTGCGTGACAAGGCTGTACTCTACGCTTCCTGTCATAATGATATCCCGGCGTTAACCAGGTCGGGTTGAAATCTTGTGCAATGAGGGTGGAGGAGAGGGGGTAGGGTAGGGTGGTTCTGAGAGTGAGGTGTGGGTTGGAAGGTGGGAATGTACTAGTTTGTGAGTCAGACATGGCAGGAGAAGACTGATTTTGTATGTGTGTGTGTGTGTGTGTGTGTGTGTGTGTGATTATATTTGTTTTATATATATATATATATATATATATATATATATATATATATATATATACTCAGTTTCGTTACTATTCAGTTTTTTTTCTTTTAGTTTATTTTCAGTTTATTCTAATGTGCATGCACATGTCAAACAGTGAGTTTCTGCACCTTGGTATAGACAATAACCAGTGCTGAGCCCTGATGGTGTGGTAACCAGGGTCATCGTTTGGTAAAATAGAAATTGCTTGATAGCGGTTGTATCTTACATCCAGTTTTGATTAAACTTGTCCTATTGGTGGGGGTGGGGGGGGGGGACTGGGGGGGGGCAATCACTCACACTCAGTATTGACCCACCCACCCCCACTCCCCACCCGCCGCTCCCAACACAACGACACCATCCTCGCAAACCCCCCCCTGTCCCCCCCCCCAACCCCCGGCCCACCCACCCGCCCCACTTTCCCAAACGAGTGTCAACCTGAGCAGTAAATAATAATAATAAGTCACGTTTGACGATGCTGAGTAGAATCCGATGCGCTAAGTTACAAGAAAGTTTTGTTTGTCTAAACGTTGCATCAAATAACTTTTTATTTGTCGATAATTTAGTTGTTTTTCTACAAAACAGGCCTATGACTGACGCACGCCATAAAAAGCTGATGGTTCAAAAGCAGTTTAGTTTGAACACAAGCTCACTGTGTTTGTGAACTGAAGGCCTGTGTGAGCAGCTTGGTCGTTCTTGTGGGTCAGGCCGGAGGTTCAAGGAAGACGGGGATGGGTGGGGTGGGGTGGAGGGGAACTCAGGAAGTGGCAGAGGAGCATCCCAGTAATGTGTCGTGTGTGGTGGAATCTGTCTGGCTCCACACACACCTTAGCCGCACACAATGCCCATGTAACTTGACAGAGACCTTCCCCAAGTGCCCGAACATACAGGGGAAAAGCCTCCACCAATGTACAGGGGTCTCTCCACAAAAGGCCAGAACGCTAGCTGACAGGAACAAGCCACTCACGAATGATGAAACAAACTAACGTTTATACCTTCACATGATGGGCACAAATAGCCGAGTGGATACAGCGTTGGACTTTCAATCTGAGGGTCCCAGTGTGATGAAAGTCATCACATCGAAGCAGACGTGTTTTGTTTTTTGTGTTTTTTGTTTTTTTGTTGTTGTTGTTTTTTGTTTGTTTGTTTGTTTGTTTTTTCGTGTGACATTACTCTTTGTTGAGAGAGTCAATTTTGTTATATGCGTGGTTGGGGCGCTTGAGTGAACATTTATTTTTCTTATACGGATGTTCAGGTGAGAGCTCAGGTAGATGCATGCTCTCAAGCACACGACTTGTCTGTCATCGAACTTGTGAAGCTGTTCGGCTTACAGCCGCAGAGAACTTTGGCTCTGAGACCCTAGTGCTCAGGTGAGATTGAAAAAAAAAACATAACTTAGAATATTTCTGGGGTTTATTTTATTTCATTGTTATAGCGTCGATGGAATAATTTGGATAAGTGTATTTGTATGTGCATTTGATGGTCGTTTTGCTTTTTGATCTTTAAAGAAAAAGAACAACACAATGGTATGTTATCATACTGTTTCTAAACTTGGCAATAAGATTCCTTTTTGTCAAAGTGTTCATAATGTCACTGCTACTGTGACAGGGAGAAAAGAATATTGTTTTGCTTACACTTGATTTTACCTAATCTTTGTATCATTGTTAGAATGATTTCCACTGAGACTTTCTTCCTTAACGCTTAACGTGGCGAAAGCCTTGAGATGACCTTAGCTGTCGACGAGGCTCTAAGCACCATAATTTGATTTGATTTGATTCTTCGTAACGGTGGAATAAAGGAATAAAAACTTGTAATATGTAAGTTCAATTGTGGCAGGTCCACAACTACATGCATGTATATGAATGTGTATTGTATGAATGTGTATTGTGTGTGCGTGTGTCTATGTAAGTTTGTGCCTGCCTATGTGTGCGTATGTGTTAGGGTAGCTGTTAGATACACATGTATGTTAAAATGTATGTATGCAGTGTGTGTGTGTGTGTGTGCGTGCGTGCGCGTGCGCGTGCGTGTGTGTGTGTGGTCACATTTTGGTGTGTGTATGTAACATAGATATAATGTTTTATGTTATCAAAAGCGTTTTTGTAAAGCACCTAGAGCAGATTTCTGGATAGTGTGCTATATAAGTATCCATTATTATTATTATTATTAATTACTAGCACTTGCTTGGAAACATATGACTGAATTGCGAAGACAGAAACAGGGTAAAAGATATTGTATATTTCGAAGACGATAGCTGAGGAATTGTGACTTTATAATTAGTAATTTAATGGTGAGGATGATGCGTGACTGAACCTAGGAAGTTAGTGAAATTGTACAGGGCACACACGCACCCACTCACACATGTGACTGACGGGACTAACGGACAAGACAAGACGATACTGGGACAAGCATAAACACGTACATTACCCAAGATGAACTGAATGTATCTTTATTTTGGTTTAACTCACTCAGTACGGCCAGTCCTCTCTTCTCCTTTACACAGACCCCTCGGATGTGCAGTGGGTGTCTGAATGACCCAACCTTTAGCTTCCGTCGTCAGAACTGTGGTATTCTTTGACAACATTCACCTCTTCAGTATAAGAGCCTTCCGCTTGCAATATTTTGATGATGGTAATTGGGATGAAACGCTGTTAACGTCGTCTCTTTCGCCGTTCGTAAGGAGAGAGTTAAAGGCTTGTGGGTTGGCGCTGGGCCGAGACCTAGCAGCCGCAACAGCAACAACAACAGCAGCAGCAGCAGTAACTGCTGATGGCGCCACTGTCGAGGGCAGCCAAGCTGTGGAGAAGGCGCTGAGGAGCAGCCTGTTTCCTGGACTGAGGACTGGAGTTAAACGAAATCTTTGGACAGAACTGAGTATTCCCGTTATGTGTTGTGCAGTGTGTTGTGTATTGTTGCCCTTCATAGTTAGTATGAGTGTGTGAGTGAATGTGATAATTTTTCAAATATATATATTTTTTTGTATATAGATATTTGTAAAGATATCCATCTCCTGTGTGATTATTGTGCACGTGAACATGGCTGACTGAGAGAAGTAAGATCTGAAATTTTTCTCTGTCTTTATGATAGTTTATCTAAACGAGTATGAATGGATGTCTTTACACCCGGGTTCGAATCTCGGTAACGGCGCCTGGTGGGTGAAGGGTGGAGATTTTCCCGAACTCCCAGGTCAACATATGTGCAGACCTGCTTGTGCCTGAACCCCCTTCGTGTGTATACGCAAGCAGATCAAATACGCACGTTAAAGATCCTGTAATCCAAGTCAGCGTTCGGTGGGTTATGGAAACAAGAACATACCCAGCATGCATCCCGAAAAACGGAGTATGGCTGCCTACATAGCGGGATGAAAACGGCCATACACGTAAAATCCCATTCGTGTACAAACGGGTGAACATGGGAGTTGCAGCCCACGAACAAAAAAAAACAAAAAAACACACACTCCCCCCTTTTCTCCCTCCCCCCCCCAAAAAAAAAACAAAACAAAAACAAAACAAAAAAACCTTCACATGATACATACAAACAAACGTTCGAGAACCGAAGGTCCTGATTCATTTCCCCAAACTGGCAAATATTTACCTCCTCCCTTGCCCAGTCGTATTATACTGAAGTTAAAAAATACAAAGAACAAACAAAGTTATATTGCTCCTGCCATTGATAACCACTTTCCGAAAAGATAAACAAATTCCTTTACTAAAACAGCAGCCTCAAATATCCCATATAACTAACAATGGCTAGCATCACGAAAAATATTCTTTTCCCTTTCAAACATTACCACAAAAATAAACTGCCTTTTTTATCTTTTTTTTTATATTAACTTCTATTCATACATACCGACGTCAGCAGACGAACGAGATTGTGCTGAAACGACTGACGCTCTTGGGGTGGTCGTTGTCAACTAACTTCAGACTGCAGAATCTTTACAACAACATTTCCCATCCCACACAAATGCATGCAAGCCCACATCGATTCTCCCATGCAACTCTCGTGCAACAGCATATCTGTAAAGTTTCAGTCTGCAGTTCTGGAGTCACATTCCCGTTCAGCTGCGCACGAACTTTAGCAAGCACGTAAAGATGCAACAGCTGAGACGTTTGTGACACAAATAAACAAATAATTTCGTGTGTGGGGGGGGTGGGGGTGGGTTGAGGGTGGGTGGGTGGGTGTACGTGTGTGTGTGTGTGTGTGTGTGTGTGTGTGTGTGTGTGTGTGTGTGTGTGTGTGTGTGTGTTTGTGTGTGTGAATTTGACAAAGAAAATCCACACAGCAGATGAAACAGAGTAGGGCAGACATGCCGGAAAGCTTGTAGCTCTCAGACAAGAAAAGTCAAGAATGAGCATTCAGATCAGGACTGCCAGTTCCAAAGTTGTCCATGAGTCCTCAGATATCCAATACCCCAAGAGACTGGCATGTGCAACTTCAAATCAAGTTGTTCAAGGGTGCACTGACATCAACCAGAAGGTGTCTATTGCAGATCCTTCCGTGACACAAGTTGGTCCAATGACACTCCTGAATGCTTCAGCCCATGCCTTCTCCACTATATGGATTGTGATGCAAAAATGTGAGGCAATGACGAAGAATATATTTTAACTCTCTCCATACGAACGGCGAAAGAGACGACGTTAACAGCGTTTCACCCCAATTACCACCATCAAAATATTACAAGTGGAAGGCTCTTATACTGAAGAGGTGAATGTTGACAAAGAATACCACAATTCTGACGACGGAAGCTAAAGGTTGGGTCATTCAGACACCCACTGGACATCGGAGGGGTCTGTGTAGAGGAGAAGAGAGGACTGGCCGTACTGAGTGAGTTAACCGTCATCACATTTCACCGTCAGCTTTACATTGCTGTGGGATACAATGGACAGCTGTAAGGATTTCATCATCATGTTGGTAGAGGGTTCCAAACTCAGATGAACTTCTTCAAAGTCTTGGAAGACTACATAAATTCATAAGGCATTGGAAGACTGAAAAAGGGCGTTCTCAGTGAGACATCCGCATGGAATGTCATGAAAGGAAAAGAAGAAAACAAACTTGAGATTTTGAGGACAATACATGAAGTTCCAATCTCTTGAAGTCAGTTAACCAATGCTCCTCGAGACGTGAATGCGAACTATTCCTCTCATCCTTTACGGAGATGCTGCGTTCGTTCGGTTCATTCGACAGTTCCCGTTATACGTGATGTTGCCCGTTTTCTTGGTGTACAAGAAGCTGCTGACAATGACAGCTCCAGAGGTGCATCGAAGGTATGTATGTAGGGGTTGGAGATTTTATCACGAAAAAGACCAGGCAGTCGGTGACCAGGTCCTTGAGTCCATTAACAAGGGCAGGAAAAGGGGTGGGGACCTTGTGAGAATCACCAGGAATGGCAATGCTAAAGGCTGGTGGTGTTTCATCTTCAATATATATATATATATATATATATATATATATATATATATATATATATATATCATGGTGGAAAGCTGACTGACGTGTGTATGGTGGCTTGATAAAGTACAGATCTGATGTGTGGGCAGGGTGGTGTGGCCCTTCATACCAGAGATGAGCCCAGGCCGACGGTACCACAACCTGTACTTCACCGGCATCTGGTTCTTGGACATCATGTCTTACATCAACGCCACCTTCAACATCGCCATCTACTACAGCATGGGCTCCCGCTACAGACAGACCTTCTGGCAGCTGCTGGGCAGGGTCAACAGGAAGAAACATAACAGCCAACACCCTGAACACCTTCATCACACAAAGTGAAAGTTCGTGAACTACAGTGAAATGTGTGCTCCAGATCAAATTAAATGAGATATGTTGCTCTCACTCAAGCCGAAAGCATGTATGCAAGAAAGCAGACGTTCGTCACAACAGATTTCTCTGTGTGAAATTCGGGCTGCTCTCCCCATGGAGAGCGCGTCGCTACACTGAGAGCGCCACCCTTTTTAAAAAAAAATTATTCCTGCGTGCAGTTTTGTTTTTCCTATCAAAGTGGAATTGTTTACACAATTTCGCCAGGGATAACCCTTTTGTTGCCGTGGGTTATTTTACTTGCGCTAAGTGCATGCTGCACACGGGACCTCGGTTCATCGTCTCATTCGAATGACTAGCGTACAGACCACAACTCAAGGTCTAGTGGAGGGGGAGAAAATATTGGCGACTGAGCCGTGATTCGAACCAGCGCGCTCAGATTCTCTGGCTTCCTAGGCGGACGGGTTACCTCTAGGCCATCACTCCACCTGTACAATGTACAATGCACAAGCAGTTTTATCCGATTTCAATTAAAACTGCCAGTGAGAGTCGTAGGTCTCTGTGTGTGTGTGTGTGTGCGTCGTGCGTACGTGCGTGTATGAGTGAGTATATGTATATGTGTGTGGTGAGTGAGTTACTGTGGAGTTTGTGAAGAAAGTGTGTCTGAGCACTTGTCTGAAATCCTGTG
>NC_134895.1:12557416-12575709 GCF_041734735.1 Babylonia areolata
AACAACACTGTTTAAGACGAAAGGTCCTTCGTGCTGAAATTATTCAGTCTGACACGGTTTGAACACAGACACAACACAGTGTACATACTGTGTGGGTACGGTGGGGTGTGTTCAGAGTGAAAAAGATGGTATGGTGGCCTGGTGGAAGAGTGCCCAGCTATTAAGCAAGTGTCCGTTGGCTCGATTCTCTTACGGTGTGTGTGGTGGTGGGGGGGGGGGTTATTGTGTTTTGTTTTGTTTTCTAACCAAACAGTAGACCTTTAATTTTAATTTTAATTGTAATCTGGGTGCTAGTCTTTTGAATGAGATGATAAAATGACGTCATGTGTGTAGCATTCACTTAGCACACGTAAAAGATTCTCCGGCAGCAACATGATTGTCCCTGCTAAAATTTGGTAGAAAAATTCCCTTCGTCAGTTAAAATGAGACTTGGAGACAAAGGGCTGGAAATGTGGCGGTGGCGAAGAGCCCAAATTAAACACAGAGAAAACTGTCTTGACATAAACCAAGAAAGATTATACGATGCAGCATAAAAATGTTAAATAGTGCAGTACAGCAGGGAACAGCGTAGTACAGTACACTAAAGCACAGCACTGTTCATACAATTCATTCAGCTGCTGCTTTTTGTCTGTCTCTAGAACTCTCACTCGGGATGAGGTCCCTATTTCACTTCATCAAATCCCTGCACTCGGCTCTTTCTGGCGTTCAAATTTACATCTTTTCAAAATAGCCCACCACCCTCCCCCCTCTGCTCCGTTTTCCTGGTCTACAGTTTATCCTGCTTTCTACTTACAGTTATCTTTTATTTTCCATCCTCTGAACCACAGCTGTGCCTGTGTGTGAATGACTTGTATGTTAGAAAAAAAAGTCTATGCACAAGACTGAGTGCTCCAAATCAATATTATATTAGCATGTCCTTGTATTGAAAAGGAAGTATGTCAGCGTTGGGCTGTTTGTGTTAGACTTAGAGCTTCCTGTTTGGCGAAGGTCTCTGGGTTTACTTCGCTGTACCCCTTAGTTACATGTATGCTATACGGTGGACAGCCCGGGAAGCAATGGTTTGAATCGCGTATCTGTGTATGTGTCTTTATTGCCTGGTTAATAATTCTCTTCGGTTTACTTCGCTCATTTTCCCGACAGCCTGAAATTGGATATGAAGGAGTGAAATGAATGGAAGGGTGCTGATGGAACCTACTGTGATTTTTACCGAAGTAGTAAAAATGACAAGCAAGAAAATGAGAGATAGTTCTTCAAAGACGTGTTGGCGTGGTGCAAGAAAAAGCTCACTTGTTTTTGCTAAAAGTAATACTTGTTAGTGTGTGAACTGAATTCAGTTACTTTGCTTCCGTTAGCCAGCAAGAAATAATTTACCTAAGATTAATCTCATGGGGTTGATTTAAATGTGGACTTACGTTATGATTATCGCAGCACGAGTTCTAGTTCGGATTTATTTTCTCTGTCCATAAATATTTCCATTTCCTCTAGCAATTCATGTTTAGTTCGTGGATTCATAGGAGTCATGAGACTGGAAGGACAGAAATGAATGTTTCCACCGGGTCATTACTCTGTGCACAGCAGGATGTGCAGACTGACTGTTAACTGTTGACCTCTGGCATAATTCTGTAAAAGAAATCCACTCTGAGAGTACACAAATTCATATGTGTATGCACTCAAAGCCTGATTAAGCACCTTGGGTCATGCTGCTCCTTGAGCATTTGTCTAGCAGATGTGGTGTAGCATATATGGAATTGTCCGAACGCAGTGATGCCTATTTGAGAAACTGAAACTGTCAGGCAGTCGATGCCCTCCTTGCACAGCGTTACCCGCAGTCAGTGAAAACTTACCATGATACAGCGGTCCGTAACAACACTGTGAATAGCATCCAACTACTGCATCAGCGCTTATTTCCTTCACAATTCATGTCTTTCAGGTCTGGTCATCATTTTTCTGAGCTGCCTCGCATTATGGTGAATGTCACTCCACACTCAACTGAGTTGTCTCCATCAAGTGAGTTTGCGGAATGGCGTTCATCAATGACTTTGTGTAATGACAACATTTACCCGTTTTCAGTTTCATGACCCTCATCCCAGGAGCAGTTGGATCATTTGGCAAAAGTGTCTTTCACTGACCAGCTTCTAGGTAGGTGGCCACATTCCCTATGACACACTTGATCTCATGATGTTGGCCATGCTGATCACTTGTTGCTGCAGACACTGTTGCTCAGCAGTTTGCTGATCTCAAAATCCAATTGGATGACTCCAGCTCGCCGTCACGTCTGGCCTCAGACACTTCAGCTCCCACATCTGAAACAATCTGCTCCCGAAATTGAAGTGATCTGCTCCAACATTTGAACGACCAATTATATGTTTGAGGTGGCCAACACTTGTTGCTGATATTATTGCAATAAAGGAAGTGATCTGCTCCAACATTTGAACGACCAATTATATGTTTGGGGTGGCCAACACTTGTTGCTGATATTATTGCAATAAAGGACTTGATAAACAGTATCTGCTCCAGCTGTCAGCTAATAACAAATGAGCATCTGCACGAAGGAAGCAGCCTATGCGTACCTACGAAAGTATTTACTCAGGCCTTGTTTGAGTTAAGCCATTAATGTCCTTTTTCAATATGAAAATTACATTATTTTATAGGTTATAGTCAGCATGGAACACATCTTACTATAGTTTTCGTTAAAACTTAGGAAATCGTCATTTAGAGGATACGTACGTCCCATTATTGGGACGGTGGGCACGTGTGGGTAGGGGTTTTCGTTCTTCTATAAATGGACACAGGGACAGAGATCAACAGACTGGTGGACTTTTAGTGAGTAAAATGCACTTTTCTTGGTAAGAACAAACACACAAACAATAAAGTACCATTAGTCTGTGCATTAATAACTTAGTTCTAAATAATGATTGAAATGAAATCAGTTTCCCAGATAAAGTCAGTCATCATTCTTATGTCAATGACATTCAGCTTCAGAAAAGTTATACCCCTGAAAATTTGTCTGCTTCCTAGACATTCAAAACTGGTTGACTCTACATGAATTACAAAACCGAAGCAATTATCATCGGAACTAAACAAAAACTTTCTTCCATCAAAACTGACACACTCAAACTTGGCGGTATATCCATCCCTCTTTCCAGCTCAGTCAGGAACCTCCGCGGTGTCCTTGACAACACACTGTCCATGCAAAAATGTATCAGTCAGACCTAGCAATCCTGATATTGTCAATTGTGGCACATCAGTTCCATTCGGGAATATCAGTCCACCGACACAACATCTAGACTTGTCGTTTCTCTCATTCTCTCTCGCCTTGACTACTGTAACTCTCTATTGTCTGATTTGCCTGCTTCATCCATTCAGTCCTTTCAGCGCATACTAAACTCTGCAGCCCAACTTGTCCCCAGAAAGAAAAATCTGAGCGTATTTCTCCTCTTTTACAACATCTCACACATGATAAAGTACAACATCTGCACTCTTTGTTATAAATGTATTCACAAATCTTTCCCTTCCTACCTGTGGCTGCCTTCACCTCTACATCCCATCCCGCTCTCTACAATTGGCTTTGGATCCACTCTGTTCGCGCATGCCTAGATTCAAACTCTCCACTGTTAAAAGCACACTGCATGCAAGCAGACGATTTCCCCTGAATAGCCTGCACCATCTGAGTCACAATATAGTATGCTCTTGTGTTATAATCATTGAAATATACACAGTCCCAAAAATGAGACTGTGGGCATAAATGGGTTAATGGCTGCAACGTGGAAATCTTATCTGCATGGGCTTATGGCGTGGTGTGATGTGGTGTATTGAACTGTCTTGTGCTGTGCTGTGATGTAATGTGATGTGGTGTGGTGTGGCGTGGTGAACGCCCCAGGTCGTCGAAGATGACCACGACTTCAGCAGCGTCAGAAGGAGGATCTGTATGGGTCCGGAGGTGACTGGTGAGGCCAATCCGGGCCCAGAAAGTTCGCCCACATGTGCGACACGTGGGATAGTGCTGCAGAGGAAGTGGAGGCAGCTCGTGCCTTACGTGCGATGCGTTTCCTCTGAGCCTCTGCAGTGCGTCTGTTTTCTACATGTGCTCCTTTTGTTATCTTGCTTCTCCAGTTTGGGCAGCCCAGCGCAAGCGATTCTGTTGCCATACAGAGATGGACAGACTTGGTCGTGTGCTCTTAGAGAGAGACTTGTGGATGCTGTGTGTGGGTGTGTTGGTGTTTGTTGGTGAGAATGTTATCAATGTTTTATGGCTAGTTTTTGTGTGTGTTGACAGAATAACGCAGCCTTCACTGTCGGACGGGCGTTAAACAGCGAGTAAACGCATCTATTAGTCCATACACATTGTCTTATTGAAGAAAAAACGGAAACAGACCAAAGGAGACATCAAAGATGGCTGCTGTCTTCAACACACTGATTTCAACTACACATCACAATGTTACAGGCGTTTCCCTGAACGGCTCTGACACATCTGTGCCATCCACATGTTTCGTGCTCACGTTTGAAGGTATCATCCCATGGGACAACCCATACAGCCTGGTCAGTGCTCACACTGAAAATCTCGTGCGTCGACTGAAAGATACCGTGGTGATACCTCTCTTATTTCTGATAGGTGGGCCTGCCAACATCATCAACATGGCGGTGTTCTACAAGCAGGGTCTGAAGGAACGGATCAACGTGTGTTTGTTCTCACTTTCCCTGTCTGATTTCCTGTATCTACTGTTCATCACGATTGCCTACGCGGAACAGATCCATCTGCAGTTTACCACGAGCGAAAGGTAATAGGAAGAGAATGTGTGATGTAGTTAAATTTCAACCACCATTAACTCATTTTGTGCTCGATTTCTAAAGTAAAGGGCATGTGGTTCGTCCGTCGGGATCGACGAGGACCATCTAGTCATTCTGGGGGTGGGTGGGTTGGGCTCTGTGTGTGCGCAGATGACTGATCAGGCCAATCCGCGCCCGGAAGGTTCTGACGCAGTGTGGACAGGGGATGGTGGCGGCTGTCGGGGACTTGCTGGCACTGCTTTTCCTGGCCTGTCTGCATTGCTCTGCTGCAGCGATTCTGTTGGCCTCACAGGACTTGGCGCCTTTGTGGACAGCTGAACGCCACTTTGGTCTGTCCATTGCATTCAGCTCCCATGTGTCGTGGCTGATGTTGAAGGCCTTCAGAGAAGCTTTCAGAGTGTCTTTGAAGCGCTTCTTTTGGCCTCCATGGGAGCGCTTGCCATGTTGGAGTTCACCGTACAGCAGTTTCTTGGGGAGCCGGTGGTCTGGCATGCGAACTACATGGCCTGCCCAGCGCAGCTGGGCCTGCATCAAGATGGTGTAGATGCTGGGCAAGTTTGCACGAGTGAGCACCCCAGCAAGGGGCATAGTGCAGAACTGAAAACACAGGGAAAGGAAACATAAACAATTTAAAATGGGATGAGAAAGTCAGAAATGTTCTCACAGCAGATGGTCTGTGGGTAGACCTAGCCCAAATAACTAGCATTTGTGTAGAAAAGTTTAGTCAATGAAATGAAAGTAAATCAGATCATGAGGGTCCATGTCTTGCATGCATGCAGTAAGAGTGAATAATACCAGCGCATGCAGATGCCTGATTTTGTGTTTCATGAAAATGGTGCTGACCTTTCTGGTTTGGATCCTTCGTTATTAATGATGGGTTCCAGGTAAGTGAACTGTTGAACAGTACCTAGTTGAAGACCCTGGGCGGTTTTATTTGCAGTGGTTGTAAAACAAGAAATCAGCACGAGTTACATTTTCAGAATTGTTATTTTTTTAAAAATCGACCTCGCTCCAAACTCATTACACTGCATTCAAAATACCAATAGTGGGCTATCTGCATTGGTTTAATGAGGTACAGAAACGTTCTCACTGAGTATTTCAGTCAATCATTTCACCATCACCATCAAAACCATTATTTCTGTTGTTACTACTACTACTACTACTGCTGCTGTTGCTGCTACAACCACTACTGCTACATTACTACAACCACTACCACACAAGAGACCTTCATAGTCCCCTATCAATTGTATTTGCTTCTGTCTGGCTCCTTCTTGGTGTCTGCCTGCAGACTCTTCGCCAGGCGTTTATTGGTCCATCTCTTGCTCTCTTCCCTTTGGGGTTCATGTCAGGGTGTGTCGGGCAATGTTCCTTAGTAGGTTTTTATGCAGCAGATGTGGTGAAGTGTATAGGGACCTGTCTGCACGCTTTGACACCTCCTTGAAAATGAAAACTGAAAAACAAAGTGGTGATGCTTGACGCTGGCGTTCGTAGCGTGTGTCCAACCCTCCCCTCCCCCCTTCCCCCGCCCCCTCCTCCACTCCTCCTCCCCTCTAACGAAATATCTTTAAAAAAAAAAAAAAAAGAACAGAAAAGAAAGAAAAAAAAGGAAGTTCTTGGAGATGCTGCCTGCTGACACAGCCTAGTTTTCATCAAGAATGTCACCTGGTATTTTGATGATTAATTAGTTACCATCACCAACTCAGTACAATTTTTACTCCATTTCCATGATGAGTTGGAAGGTGCTGTGTAGAATCGGTTAGGCATTGGACTTCTGATCCGGTGTTCACCAGTGATCAGAGTTCGAGGTCGCGATTCGTCATGGTGTTGTGTCCTTAGAAACTTCTTCTTCTGCGTTCACTCGTAAGCACACGAGTGGGCTTTTACGTGTATGACCGTTTTTACCCCGCCATGTAGGCAGCCATACTCCGTTTTCGGGGGTGTGCATGCTGGGTATGTTCTTGTTTCCATAACCCACCGAACGCTGACATGGTTTACAGGATCTTTAACGTGCGTATTTGATCTTCTGCTTGCATATACACACGAAGGGGGTTCAGGCACTAGCAGGTCTGCACATATGTTGACCTGGGAGATCGTAAAAATCTCCACCCTTTACCCACCAGGCGCCGTCACCGTGATTCGAACCCGGGACCCTCAGACTGACAGTCCAACGCTTTAACCACTCGGCTATTGCGCCCGTCGTCCTTAGAAACGAAACTTTACTCTCGAAACTCCTCACTCAGACCAGGTGTGCATGGATGCCTGACTTAGGTTAGGGAAGGTTAAAACGGCAGAAAGAGAGGACTGGGCCCAGCCTTCCTGTTCCGGTCCCTGGATACAGTAGATATGAATTCATTGCCCCGATAGCCATGAAAGGCAATGGGACATTTAGCCTTGATATATTTTTTTTCAGGTTTGGTCCCATCTCCCGCTTTATTGCCAACCACAACCTACTGGGATTCTACGGCTTCACCTGGGTGTCTCAAGTCATCTCTGCCATGATCGCCAGTGAGAGATGCAGCCTCTCCGTTCCCAGACTGTGCTGTCCACCTCCACCACCACCACCGTCATCGTCATCATCAATATCATCGTTTTGACTCTGTATTCCATCGTCACCACCCGGTACCGCGCAGTGTGTGCCCATGATCCTGTGACTGGCTCGGACTTCTGGATCGTCACCCCCAGTCAGTTCTACTTTGACAATCAGCAGCTTGTTGATTCCCTTGATGCTTTTGTGTTTGGCTTGGGCATCCCTCTGGTGATGACGGTAGTGGTGACGGTGACGACGATGGTGACGATGATCAAGCTCCGTCAGGCAGCAGCATGGCGGTCTGGTACCTCGTCCAGTGGCAGTGTGTCTGCACGAGAGGTGGCGCTGACCATGATGCTGGTCTACAACTCCATCTTCTTCGTCATCTGTGTCTTCCCGTTGACTATGTTCAGGTGAGTGCAGAATTAACATGGAACTGTCATGATCGGATGTATATTTTAAATGCTACATGTAAAACGTTTGCTATAATTATAAAAGGCAAATCCATATATATTTATTTTTTTAAGGGGGGTGACACGATTACCAGTTTGGGTCCAAGATAAGAGGGTGGATCAAATTATTATCCTGCCACCTGGAGCACGTGTATGGTTTTCCCGAATTCCAATTACCTGGTTATTTAGATATTATCATGAAGCATCTGATCCAATCAATACAAGTATTCTTCAAGGGCAAGGTTTTGAAGCTCAGTACACTGCTCACAAGCTGTACATATTATGTATCTGTGACAAAAAGAAAGCGACAGTCGCATCCCACGTATCATATATATATATAACACATCAGCAGATGTATATAGTCATATGAAACTGTTTTAGAGGCAGCAACACCTACAGGTTTCACGTCCAGTGAATTGAGGTTTTTCATCAATCTTCCATTTCTCTATCACAACAGGCAGATTTTGGTAATAATCATGTTCTTATGATCAAAAGATAATATCATAGGTAGTCAGGCCACAGGTTCTCCTCCACTACTGGTAACCGTGCAACCTAGCTCCATCTGTCGCATGTGGGGAGTAAACCCAACATGAAGATTCAATCTACTGAGGGATTGATTCTGCCAGATGACTTGCCCAAGATATGTCACATGGAAAAAAAGGTTACAGAAACCATAAGAATATCCGTGGAAGAAAAATAGTTAAATTCACCACCTGGAACGAAAGAACAGGCAGGTTGAAAAACTGAAGAAAATGACTGATGAGATGGAATAGGGAGACCTGGCGTGTCCTATGCCTCTGTGAAGCTAGATGGAACAATGGAGAAGTACGGACAGATGTGCATGTACTGTGGTGTAACGAATGAAAGAACGAACATATACATAGAGTGGGGTTTATGGTCAACAAGAACACAATGAATACAGCACTGGGATGCTGCCCTGTTTCATGCAGGGTCGTGATCATCTACTTGCGAGCGAAACAATTCAACATCACGGAAGTGAAATTCATGCCCACATATAAGACAATGATTATGCCTAGATTGAAGAAGAATTCTTCAGTCAGTTTAAGACTGTCATCAACAAGGTTGACAAGAAAGTATCCGTATCGTTCAGACGTTGCGGCTGGTGAAGATGCCCAGGAACCTGGAGGAATTTATGCAGTCCCGATTATAACGAGAACACCAATGACAGGGGACTATGCCTGCTAGAATTTGTGACAACGAATTTGTTCTGGTTGATACTCTTGGTGAGCATAGAACATCTCGGCGATGGATGTAACACTCCCCAAGCAGTCAGAGCCACAGCTGGATAGGCAATGGTCGTGTAAAAAAAATAAGTCTGGAATCAGTATGGCTAAAAAATACGAAGAGCTGACCCTGTCAGTGACCACGACCTTGACATGATGAACTGTAAAGTACGATTGACGAAAAAGATAGGCAAAAAATCAGCCATCGCAAATTCACTCTTGACAAGCTGAAAGATCCTGACATCGCTGATCAATACCAAGCAGTCACTGAAAGAAAATTGTCTCCACTACTACTTGAAGAAGATATCGAAGCCCTCACAACTGATTTTCAACGAAATAACTGCCGAAACAGCAGCAGCAGTCTAGGGATCAGCTGATGGAAGTTCAAGCCATGGATCACAAACAATATCAGGAAGGCTAACACCACCTCTACGAAAAGCATGACCAAGCTCTTGTGTGCACAGGTATACTCCATCTTGTTGAACGCACGAGACACGTGGATCCTCATGGCGAATTTGGAAAGACGACTTCAAGTCATGGAAATGAGATGTTATTGTATCATACTCAACATCTGATACACTTATCACATCATCGGTGAGCAAGTGTGTCAAACCATCTGGTAGTGCATTGGACCACATGAAGATCTGTTGACATCAGTTAAGAAAAGTGAACTGCATTGGTATGGCAACTTGGCCTTGCTAAAACAATCCTCCGAGGAACTGTTGACGGAGGGAGATGAAGCAGCAGACAGGAAAAAAACAAACATGGGCTGACAGCATTGCAGAATGGACAGGAAAACTATTTGCAGAGACCAAGGCTTTCACATACAACTGGCAAACCTGGGGAAATCTGGCGAGCAGTTCATCGGTAAATGAAGGAGAATGGAATCATAGTTGTTGGTAATATTCATGAAGTAATCATTGTGATAATTTACCCACATGGATTTCATTCGTGCTGAGAGGCCCTGTATTTATCATGTTAGGCTATCCATTTCTGTTGATATGAATGTCAATGACTGCACATCCAAACATTTAATTGTTAATTTTTAGTTTGATTTTCTGCATGCCATGGCTGACACATGTTTAGTGTAGCTGTAGAGACAAACGTGTCCTCATCTCCACAGAGTGGCGTGGCTGTTTCTACCAGAGATGAATGCCGGGCGACGTCAGCACAACCTCTACTTTGTAATTACCTGGTTCACGGACATCCTGTCCTACATCAACGCCACCTTCAACATCGTTGTCTACTGCGTCATGGGCTCCCGCTACAGACAGACCTTCAGGCAGCTGCTGGGCAGGGCCAAAAAGACAGGCAACAGGAAGTAGATTCATACTGATGCTGGGGTCACCAGCCAGGGTGGGTAGTGCTGCATGCTGTACAGAAACAACGAGGTGTTGCTGCTCACAGAAACGAACTTGCATTCAGGATGAATGTTGCTCTGAGCACTTCCACCCCCGATGTCTCTGCTTCCCTTTGGCTTTGTGGTGCAGTAAAAGTTTGTCTATGTATTCATGGGTTGAATGTTTTCTTTTGTTGTACATTTTCAACAGTTTGTTTCGCAAGGGCTGGACAAAAAGCATGTGTGTGAATAAATGTGTGCCGAACTTGTGATTTTTTTGTTTGTTTGCTTTTGTTTTTGTTTTGTTTTGTTTGTTTGTTGTTGTTTGTTGTTGTTTTTTTATCATGTGCGAGCACGGTGTTCCATCGAAATATGTTAACAGGTCATCCGATTCCACAAATCTCCGCCGTCCCAAGTCTAAGCGTGCATGGTAAGCCAGTTCACACTCAGTGATTTTGATTGTATGGAGAAAGAAAAACTGTAATTAAAAAAGCCTTTGGAAAGATTAAAAGGTGCGTAATTATAAATGAATAATTAAAAGGAGGTCTAAATATGGTTGACATGAAGCTTTTACAACAGTCTTTTCAGTGTGAATGGCTGATCAGCCTGTCTGAAGCTTCTAACGGATGTAAATGGTCGTGGATTCCACGAATTTACTTTTCCATATTTGGAAGATATTTTTCCGTTTTAAACTCCTGTTGGGGTAAAGAAATTTAGAGGTCTTGAGGAAATCCCCTGTTTGTTCTTGCGGGAATTGCTGAATGTGTGGCTTCTGAATAATAAAATAAGCACCCCTGGCAATTTTCGATTGGAATGGATTTGGAATAATGAGAGGATTACTTATCAGAATAACGTTATATACTTTAGAGAATGAGCTGTTAAAGGTACAACGCACATACATGATTTGTTGAACGACAATACCATGATATCATTTAGAGAGGTTCAGGATATTCTAGGACCATCACCAGCTCTGTTTCATCAGTGCGTTGCAGTATGTCAAGCTGTAAAATCTTTTCTAAGGATTTTTCCCAAATGTATTTATGATGAAGTTCAAGAACATGTGTCTGTAATAATGGCAACAATTTAAAAACATTCAAGAATGTTTCACACAAATATGATTGAAAGGTTTGCTTGTATACCTTATTGTGAAAACTTCTGACTAAATAAACTTGGAATTTCAACAGACAAGACTTACTGGGGTCTAGCTAGAAAAACAACTGCAGCAGATTACGGGAGTTACATTGTTTGCTTACTATATATCCAAAAAACATTCTGCTGTTCAAAATGGGAATTGTGAGCAACAATTAATGTACATTTTGCACTAACGAGGTAGATTACGTTGGACACTGTTACAAAATTAATCACATTGTCATGTGTAGAAAAAAAATCTTTTTTTTGGGGGGGTGGGGGGGGGGGGATTGATGTACGATTAGTTCTATATCGAAAGCTTTACTTGGGATTCCTGCAAGGAGTGGTCTTTTTTTCTAAAATACTTTAATCATCTAGTTCTGATTGCGAAAATGTGCTTTAGCAATTTTCGCTATGGCACTCCCATATACATTCAGTATTTACTTGATCGATAGAATTGTCATTGAGAAAACTCGTATAATATCAATCATAAAAAGAGACCTAATCATTCGCAAATAATGCTACATGATACTTTTAAGTTTTATTTTAAAAGAGCACACACAAACTGATTAATCACAAAGAGCCGAAAGAAGTCGTTCAAAAAATTAAATAGAGCGTGGGCAAATGCATGTGTTAAAGCGGTGAATGACACCAAATGTTTACCATGCGAAAAATAGTGTTCACGTTTGGATTGAACATAAACACTATAACATTAGTGTCTATGGGTTTAACAGCAGTTACCAATGTACGAAACGAATTGGTTTTGTCTGCTTTACAATACAGCTATTTATGACATTTAGCGTGCATTTTATCCGTCTGGTTATGCTATAGGTTTTAAAGTACTGTTAATCGCTGATTCTGTTTTTCTGTACTTTTTCGTTTATACGACGGAAAAGCTTGTAAACTGGTTGATATTACTGTAATATACACTACATTTCTTCTCCTCCACTCTTTGACTGGCTTTCTTCACGTCTTTTGACAGGGAAAGAAATATAGAGTATATATTACAATGTTATTTAAAGAAATTTACGACTTCTCCGTCGAAGGAACGAAACTGAATGAAAAGGATCACAGGGGAAGAAATGTGAATATTGCCACCACTGCTCTAAAAGTAGAGTGGCTGGCCACACTATTTATAGATCAGTGTATTGCCGCCCTTTTTGGGTAATGTCCTTTGTTTTCTAATTCGGTATTCAGGGAAACATTTCTGCTGAAGGAACCACACATATGAACGGACATTGTGCAAATAGTGGCCTGTTCGGCATAATATCAATAGGTTGTTAAACTGTATACCCAAGCCCCGTATCTTAGCAGCCTTCATGGAGATAATGTAACAGCCGTCTGCACCACCTTTCCTCTCTGGTACTGTGACTCTTCACCCATCTTTCACTCACATACACACATACGTGCGCGCGCGTGTGTATGTGTGTAGGCTTGGTGCATTAATGTTTCTAGAAGCCATGTCAGTACAAAACCCATCCTGGTAGGTGAATTTTCCACTCAGTTGCCAAACTGGGTAAGTGAAAAACAGTGAATGTTGACTCCATCTAGTAGAATCTTACTTGGATCTGTCAATTCCTGACACCGTTTGAGTGTTTCACAGTGCAAATGTTGGAATGTTGGCTTAACGTTTCAACTCTGCATGTTGCTGTTTACAGTAGAGGTTAACTCTCTCCATACGAACGGCGAAAGAGACGACGTTAACAACGTTTCATCCCAATTACCATCATCAAAATATTGTAGTCGGAAGGCTCTTATACTGAAGAGGTGAATGTTGACAAAGAATACCACAGTTCTGACGACGGAAGCTAAAGTTTGGGTCATTGAGACACCCACTGGACATCCGAGGGGTATGTGTAGAGGAGAAGAGAGGACTGGCCGTACCGAGTGAGTTAAAAAAATTGAAATAATAATAAAAATAAAAAAACAACAACACCACACTCTTCAGCTGGCCCTGGATGGTCAGCTGGGCTAAATTCCACTTATTGTTTTCCGGGAAAAAAACAAAAGAATATTGTTGAAACTACAAGCATTTGTCTCTTCCATTTGTAGTTCCTTTCGGTAAAGCTACGCCTGTGGTTAATGGATGAGGATGAATTATTTATTAATGAAAACTGGCGGTGCCTGTTGGTCTTTTGTTTTTTTCCTCTTTGTTCTTTTGGCATCACTCTTATTGTTTGCATGGTATTAGCTGTGCTTGACTATGTTAACTACATGCATGAATGTGTATTGTGTGCGCGTGCGTTTATGTAAGTTTGTGCCTGCCTATGTGTGCGTATGTGTTAGGGTAGCTGTTAGATACACATGTATTGTTAACATGTATGTACGCAGTGTGTGTGTGTGTGTGTGTGTGTGTGTGCGTGTGTGTGTGTGTAGTCATATTTTGGTGTGTGCATGTAACATAGATGTAATGTTTTATGTTAACAAAGCGTTTTTGTAAAGCACCTAGAGCAGATTTCTGGATAGTGTGCTATATAAGTATCCATCATCATTGTTATTATTATGGTATATCTGAAATATGTATGTATGTATGTAACGTTTCGATGCCCCATGGGGCACAAGAAATAAAATTTTTGCCTTGCCTTGCCTAAACTGAAATCAGTAGTAGTAATAGTGATAATAATAATAATAATAATAATAATAATAATAATAATAATAATAATAATAATAATGGATACTTATATAGCACACTATCCAGAAATCTGCTCTAGGTGCTTTACAAAAACGCTTTGTTAACATAAAACATTACATCTATGTTACATAAACACACCAAAATATGACTACACACACACACACACACACACACACACACACACACACACACACACACACACACACACACACACTGCATACATACATTTTAACAATACATGTGTATCTAACAGCTACCCTAACACATACGCACACATAGGCAGACACAAACTTATATAAATGCACGCACACACAATATACATTCATATACATGCATGTAGTTATGTACACATACATACATAATATTGATAATATTAATGTGAAATCTGCAATATATAAATAATACAGGCATACATGAGGAAACGGAATCACAGCCTATAGGACATGATTGCTTGGTACATGATTTTTAGGAAGAGTACACTAATCTTTGACAAGAATACACCAAATACAAATATAAGGTACACAGGTCTGAAAATGTGGATGAGTTTTGCCAGGGTGAACTTGAACTGAAACTAGTGAAAGGACTTTGGACCTAACCCACTTGCATTTTACACGAAACAGTTCCCCCACAAGCAGCTATTTGATTTTCATTCACTGATAAGGTGAGATATTTTCCACGATTTGCATTGATCTTCATTCATGGTCAAGATGAGTTATTTTCCACCATTTAAGGTCTTTGAATAGTGTGTGTTCATGGTTTCATCACTTTATGTCTGTCTATAGATGTATAACCAAATCAGTGGTCTTTAGATGAAAATTTCTGTTTTTGATTGCACAGGAATATAACCACATGTAGCAAGCTAAAGCGAGTATATGGTTGCCTAAATGGCGGGGCCCATCTCCTGTTCATGTAAGGCAGACAATCGAAATAAAACTACCTCTGCTCTTACCACACAGTTTCCTCCCTTAAACTCTCTCTCTCCCTCTTCCTTTCTTTCCACTTTTGTCTTTCTCTTTTATTTTCTGCGTTACTCTCTGTCGGCCTATCTGACTCTTTCTTTCTTTTTCCTGTCTCTCCTCCTCCTTTCACTCCTGTCATCCCTCTCAACAATCCTCTTGCTTGTCTTCTGACTATAATAATTGATGGTTAAATTTTCCACTTCATCAGTGCCTTGTGAGCACAGTTCATCTTGATCTACATTAGTTTTGGTCTTTTCTATCGGGTGCCTGCATGGCTCAGTAGGTTGATCACCGTTCTCTCAATCAGAAGGTTGTGAGTTCGAGTCTCCGGGTACGCCCAAAATGTGAAGAGTAGGGACTGTAGGATAAAATGAAAACATCCTCCCCACCAAAAAATAAAAAAATAAATAAAAAAAACAACAACAAAAAACAACATACAAATAGTTCAAAAACAAACAAAAAAACAACAACAACAAAGAAACAAAAAAGATATACCTGACTGAAAAAAAAGTAGAAAAATGTGAAAAAAAACAAATTGGAATAAGAAGTGAAAATTAGCTTTTTTTTCTTTTTTCGTTTTGTTGTTGTTATTGCTTACACACACACACACACACACACACCTACACACACACACACACACACACACACACACACACACATATATATATATATATATATATATATAAGCAACAACAACAACAACAAAACATATGTGTATGTGTATGTACATGCGTATATATGCGTGTACATGTGTGTAAAAAGCTAAATCAATCACCCAGGACGAATCACATCCAGCTTTTGGGATTTTCGAGATGCTCCCCTCTGGTCGACGGTAAAGAAGTACAAGGACGAAAACCAGTCGCTTCGCCAATAGCTTTTTCCCCAAAGCAGTCAATGCCTTGTCTCTCGAACAATTCCAGTATGATTAGCAAGAACTGAGAAATCAACAACCATCTACCTGATGATCTAGTCATTAGTCCCACCCACATGTAATCTGCGGCTTCTGTTCAAACGTGTCTGTGTGTTTTCTTCAACCTACGGGTGTCCATTTCACGGCTTGGCGTGTATTTCTTGTTGCCGGAATCCTGCATACAGACCTTAGGTCACAACTGGTGGAGACGTCGTTTGCAGATGATGGTTGAATCCTCTTCTTCTTCTTCTTCTGCGTTCGTGGGCTGCAACTCCCACGTCACTCGTAAAAACGCGAGTGGGCATCTACGTGTTTGACCGTTTTTTACCCCGCCATGTGGGCTGCCACACTCCGCTTTCGGGGGAGGGGGGGGAGGGTGCATGCTGGATGTGTTCTTGTTTCCATAACCCACCGAACGTTGACATGGATTACAGGATCTTTAACGTGCGAATTTGATCTTCTGCTTGCGTACACACACGAAGAGGATTCAGGCACTGGCAGGTCTGCACATATGTTGACCTGGGAGATCGGAAAAATCTCCAATCTTTACCCACCAGGCGCCGTCACCGTGATTCGAACCCGGGACCCCTGAAAGTCCAACGCTTTAACCATTCAGCTATTGCGCCCGTCAATGGTTGAATCGAAAGGCTATTGGGGTCTCTCTCTGACTTCTTCATTTGAAAAAAGAAAAATAAACATGTCACTCGATGCCAAGGATCTTGCGTTGGCGTCTCAGTGGTGTCAAAGACATCCGCTTTTATGTTTTCTCTTGCCTGGTCTTAAGTTGCCAAGATTCGCAATTGTACAGAAGCATGAACAGAACATTCTGAGTATAAATACTAAGAAGTCAAACTTTATTCCAGTCATCTTATGACATGATATCTTGTCTGCTGCCTAGCCGCTGTGAATGTGCAGTAGCCGCTGCAGACTTGAGCAGCCAACAGTTTCAGTTTCAGTTTCAGTAGCTCAAGGAGGCGTCACTGCGTTCGGACAAAACCATATACGCTACACCACATCTGCCAAGCAGATGCCTGACCAGCAGCGTAACCCAACGCGCTTAGTCAGGCCTTGAGAAAAAAAAGGGGGGGGGATAAATAATAGATAAGCTTACATAAATAAATAAATAAATAAATAATAATTATAATATAGAAAAAGGCAGTAGTAATAATAATTTTTTTAAAGAAAAAAAAGACAACAATGATGATAAATAAGCAAATAAATGTAAAACATGAAGACACACATTCACACATACGCCCACACATGCATAACAGTTATGCACCAAACATGCAGTTTCACAGACATGAAAGCACAGTCAAATACATATAAACGTACATGAGCTCCAGCACACACACACACACACCACACACCTTACCCTGCACCTCCTCTACCCCACTCCTCCACACACTCATTTCTAGTCAACAGAGGTACAACAGATACCACAAGTTATTCTATGCATCACAGTTTAATCTCAAACACGGCAGTGCAAAAGAGACCAAAATGATGATTTTTCATGATTTGGGTTTTTGATGGATTTTGATTCTTGAGCATCTCTTCTATCATATGCATAAGTTTTTCCACTGTAAAGATGTCTTTAACAATGAAAAAACTTCCAATAAAGCTTGCTTGCTGAATCACGGAAGTGTTTATTTGTTCAATTTCGACGCAAGTCGTCAAGTTTCTGGCCTTGACAACATACCTTGGGCTTGCTCAATGATGAGTAAACCTACAACCATGAGACTTTGCATGATTGTTTTATAACATGTTATTGAAGTTGTTGTTTTTTTTTTCGTGAGTATGTATGAAAATATTCTCTGGGTTTTAATTCATAGCGGTTTCAATCTTTTTACCCATTGTAAATTTTGAGGATTTCGCAATACCCAAAATTTCAAAAATTCATTAAAAAAAAATACAATAATTAAAGAATCAATGTAATCTCACGTGAAAATGAAGATAATGCCATTGTGTATCAAGTCCACATGACAAAAAATGTTTGCATGCACCACATGGACCACAAACCCGATTTCTTTGATTTTTTTTTTGGGCGGTCATTTCGATTTGTTTCCACTGCAACGGGTATTCACAGAAATCTAAGATAACTGTTTTTTGTGATCCACGAGTGATGATACACCTAGTAGACAAAAATAAGAGATATTTCGTTGGAGAGAAAAAAAAAAGTCGTTATTTGACTGTAGTGTCTGGCCTTAACATGTCACTGTACCCAAACATCATTACCCTCACATCAGAAGAGTAACTTTGCTGCTGCAGACGTCAACACCAACATATTTATACCACAGGTTATTCAGTGCATCACAAT
>NC_134895.1:12575809-12643309 GCF_041734735.1 Babylonia areolata
CTTGAGAAAGTGAAACTGAAAACTGAAACTTACTGACCAACTTGGACAAGCTGAGCTGGTTCACTGTGCAACTGGCGAGGATTTAGACAGGGAGATTCACTATCACCTTCATCTTATGAATTGAGGTATTGGCAATAATTACAGGTAAAAAACACACAAAAAAACCCAATGTATAGTGATAAGTGATCTGGAACAAGGAACATAAACTTTCTCAACAGGCAGATGACTCTGATTCTGGAACATGAAATCTCTCAAACTGCAGATGATCCTGAATTTCTTTTAGAAGGCGACAAATAATTTCAGACTTGCATACACAGCGGACACTTTGGGATATAAATCAGGCTTATATTTGAATTCTGTGAAAACGAGTGTAATCTGGCCAGGAGGCACCAGAAATTCTAATGCTAATTACTTGGAATTTCTAGGCTGGGAATGGAACCATTCAAATTTTTTATTTGGTTACACAAATAATTTACATAACCGTGCAAATTTGAAATTACTCACAATAAAAAAAAAAAAAAAAAATAGCAGGTGTGACACACTTGTGTGGGGAACAGATATCAAAAGAAACGACAAAAGAAGGAAGGTGGCTATTTTGAAATCGCGTATTTCGTCAAAATCGATTCATTCGTGGATTCTGTCACCTAACCCAACAGACAGTATGTTTCCGCTCCTTAAAAAAATCATTATTATAAATTTTTATCGGGTATGGATTGAAAAGCAAGACGAATTTCAGAGAAAAACAAAACACACAAGCATCGGGGATGGTGGTCTTGGACTTCAGGAATAGAATACGCTGACGTCTTCATTAAAATTGGCCTGGTTACGTAAAACTGAGAAAACTTAAGGAATTGGCTCACATTCATGTGCACGTGATACTGAAAACTGGCTTGTAAGCGACCATCCCTTCTTCGCATAAATTCTATCCTAACGTTTCGGGGCGGGCGTTTACTGGCTCACATAACCCGTTGCGCGTTGTTTCATTTGTTTAGTTTCACGATAAAGTGGTGTGTTGGTATTACTGTGTGCATGGGACTTCTCTCCAGTGTGTTAATGTACTTAACTCTCCCTCCCTCTCTCTCTCTCTCTGCACATCCTTCCGGTGTGTGGTGAGTGCAGACGGCTGCTCAGCAAGCTCTCTGTTAAATGAGAAAATGTGAAGGAATCAGACAACGTACAAAACTTTTTTTATTGTGATTTTCAGCAAAATTGTGCGTGAAGGTACAGTGACTGTCAAGACATTATTTTTCAAGCACTATGTCGCAACACAACCAACGATTACAAAAGTCAACACATTTGGATAACATTAAATAAAAAAAAATTACACCTAATCCTAACTTGTCAATGCATCTCGATAACACATTCAGTGGTATCATCTGTAAGCATTCGTCAACACTCAGATTTTTCTTCTGCACTACAAAGTGCTTTATATACATCTTTTAAGCCCCGTTTTTTTTAGGTTTGTTTGTTCTTTTTTTGTATACCTTTCACTGCTTTGCATGACTTTATTTTATTTTTCCTTTTCCTTTTTTTTTCGGTTACCTCCAAAACACCTGTCCAACCTAGACTGAAAACAAACAAGCTGTGTTCCTCCATAATGGGGCCTATACAGTACGAGTGCACTCCCTTGTAATGTAGATGACACCAGCGTTCAGTAAGGAAGAAATGTTGGTGATGTTCCCAACAGGTCGCTCACGAAGATTTCAGATAAATATCTTTATATCTCTCCCTCGTTGCTTTATCTCTTCTCTCTGTTCTAGGTGGAACATTTTTTCTCTGGCTGAAGAATTGATTCCCTGCTCTTGTTTTCCTCTGCTGATGTTTCAGTTGACAGTTTTGTAGTTAATACCCTACTTTGTTATTACTGTTAAATCCATTTCTTGAATTCATGCTATATATTACTTTGTATTGAACAACTTTATTTGACTTTGTTTTGATTATTTTACACTGCAATATCTGATAGATATATGTATAGCAACGACACATCACAACCAGGGTTTATATTCTTCATATGGAAAAATTATATACAAATAAACAGCTTATGTTTTAGTTTAATCATGACAGAGAGGGAGAGAGATATATTCTTTATAAACGATAATAACTGATAAGCAAGGTACAAGCTTTTGTACATCCAGTCTTCAACCTAAGAGGGACGAAAAACGAAAAAAAGCAATGTGTACACAAAAGGAAAAATAGGTCAAAACACAAAGAAAACGCACGTTTTGCACGTATATAGTTTATGCAATATGCGTACATAATCTATCCGCCATCTTTTTCGGCAGTGTGATATTACACATAACTTTTGGAAAACACTAGAATCATGTTTAAACAATAAATGTGAAAACGCACAAAATGTAAAATTTACTGAAGACTTCATTCTATTTGGAGCTTCAAAGAGTGTTGCCTCTGATGACATCCTTGATTTCATTGCTCTAATTGTCAGTCATGGCCTGGCTTCGCTGACGAAGATCTAGGAAGGGCGTTGTCCACGTCTGATGCAGGCACGCTCATGGCTGACAAGGCCAATGCGGGAAATGCGGGAAAAGCTCTAATTGTAACCAAAAAATATATATACAAAAGCAAACTAAAGAAACAAATTCCACAATTTGAAGTATTCTTAACACAACTTAGATTAAGATATAAAACAGAAAAAATATGTATCACATTTACTTATGAATAATGCTAAATTCTTAGCAAAATGGTTATATTACATGCCATTAATAGAATGTAATAATATTGATACATTACCACCCAATACAGAACCCTAACCAATCTTGTTTTGCAATTTGTAGTTTGAAAAATCTTACCAAAAATTAATTGATCATAAAGGCAAGACATCTAAATCTATTTTTTTTCATCTTTCTTTACATCTTAAGAAATACAAGACTTGAATTGTGATACCTATGTAAAACACATTGAATTATGTGACAACAGTAATACACCTGCTTGCATACTAAATTGCTTATTTCCTTTTGTTTTCATAAAACCAAAATATATTTTTTAATGTACGAATATAGAGACAGATGTATGTGTGTGATATATATATATATATGTGTGTGTGTACATGTATATATATATATATATATATATATATATATATATATATATGTGTGTGTGTGTGTGTGTGTGTGTGTGTGTCTGTGTGTCTGTGTGTCTGTGTGTGCGCGTGTATATATATATATATATATATATATATATATATATATATATATATGTGTGTGTGTGTGTGTGTGTGTGCATGTGTAAATATATATGTTTCTGGTACACATATATCCATAGCATTGGTCCATTTCATATGGAACACTATAGAGTAAAAATGAAGATTCTTTTTTTTCCCTCTCTCTCTCTGACATTTCTCTTCCTCTCTTCTTCCCTTATTTATCTATCTTCATTTATTTTTTTAATATTTAAATATGTCCTTCATATTTATATACACACGAACCTCTAATTATATAGAACTACTAAGGCCATATGGTTAGCGTTCTACAACGTTAATATATAAAATGTTGAATACATAGTTGATCTATTCATAATGCATATTTTCTTGATATGTAAATGGCTTGTAAACGCAAAAAATGAATAAAATTAAAAAAAGGTTTGAAAAAACAGAAAGAAAAAGAAAACGCACGTGTCACTGCAGTCCTCCCTACTTCACGATCTTCCCCTTCTCTGATACTGTTGTGGTTATTTTTCATTGGAATAAGAGACATACAAAAACCTTTTTTCAAAACTGGTTTAAAAACGCTGCCAAAACTCACAGTCTACAAAGATTTTCCTTCTTGTTCAACATTGATCTTTCACCGGTATCACTAAAACACAGTTGCAACATTCACGCGTGGAAGGTTTCTGAAGATTTGTTTCAAAAATTACTTTTGGCACAATCAAAAACGCATAGTGTCCTTGACCTTGCAGCTGGAACAAACAAAGGTCACAGTGACCATGACTAATCAGTTTTTAATCGACACAGAAAAATAAAGTTTTGTTGGTGGAAGATAGTTTTTGTTGTTATTTTTCTGAAGGTTTCAATCAACTGCAATCTGTTTTGGGAGTAATTAGCCTTACAACTATAGCAAAGCGAGAGCTGTATCATCAATGGTTTATCCATTGCAATGGGAAACCAAACCTTTAGCGCAGATGATCGAGGCAGCAGTTGCCTCCTCTGCTGTTCTGATGGTCATAGTCGGACACGACAGACTATCATATCAATTACAGAAGGCAGGATTTCCTTTACATGACAACACATTTGGAACCTACCCCGGCACCTATGCCCAGGCACCTGCCCCGGCACCTGCCACAAAACCCGCGGGACCCGCGATGGAACCCAGCACACCACCCATCACGCCACCCACCACACCACCCACCGCGCCACCCACCACAGCACCAGCCTTGGTGAAGAAGGACCGGTCGACAGCATCGTTGATGATGTCTTCTCGAACGTGTACGTCGGCCTCTTCACGACGCTCCTTGTGACTTTCCATGCGTTGTTCAATCTCCTCGTTCACATAGAGGGTGAGCTCTTGGAACATCTTACCGGTGAAGTAGCTTTCTCCTCTGGGCTCGTTTTTGGTCACCAGTTCCTGTGAAAGTCATAATCAATCCATGAGTTCATGTGCAGTGCAGTGGAAACAAACCACCCCGCTAGAAAGTCTTGCAAAGTGTGCTCCTTTTTTCTGTCTGTCTGTTTATCTGGCTGGCTGGCTGGTTGGATGTATGTCTGCCCTGCTGTATGTCTGTCTTGCTGTCTGTCTGTCTTTCTGTTCCACCCCCACCCCCCTCCCCGGCTCTCCCTGCCCCGTCCCTCCACTCTGACCCATACTCTCTCCCCACCTGTGTTGTCACAAGATTTTTTTTTTATAATCTAAATACAAATTCACACATTACAGGAGCAAGGTTGGACCAGAATTTTGACAAGAACTTCACACGCCAAAATAAAAATATTATGTACGGAAGATAAAAAAAAAATTCAGTCTGATGGTCTTAAGCACACACAAACACAGACACTCACACAGCACGCACACACACACACAGCCCCCTCCATTCCCCCCACCTCTCTCTCTCTCTCTCTCTCTCTCTCTCTCTCTCTCTCTCATAGTTTACCAATATGCGGAAACATATGATGCAACGAACAGTAGGTCTTGTGTGCAAACTGGCAGTAGGTATACCAAGAGTATTTTAAAAAAAATCCTTTAATACCACTTGCTATGTTGATAAGAAAATAAACAGGGGGAGAGAAATGTTTAACACCGCAACTCACACTAGAGAAATCAAATAAACCCAGACAGAAATAATCACTTGTTACACTCGATTAGTATACAAACAGCAATACACCTGGGCAACAATAGACCCAGACAAATGTATGCAGTCACTGAACATTCCTAGATCTCATGCCGCAAGATACACTGGGGCAATTGTCGAGCCAGATGATAGGGTTATTTTTTTTTTTATAATAAAGATAAAAGAAAAGAGAATAGGGGAGGGGGGAAGCCCCACAAAACAAATCATGTGTGCAATGGTCACCTTTCAATCACGCCGCAGAAAAAAAACAGATAAAAAGTATAATTATATATATATATATATATATATATATATATATATATATATATATATATATATATATATATATATATATAAAATAGGCGTGTCGTTCGCGTCCGACTATGGCCATCAGAACAGCAGAGGAGGCAACTGCTGTCCCGACTATCTGGGCTAAAATTTGATGATAGTGGAGAGTGTCTTGCCCAAGTTACATCCCAACTCTCTCGGCCAAGAGGGTTTAAAGACAGTCGGTGTTGGGTATGATATTATAACACACACACACACACACACACACACACACACACACACACACACACACACACACACACACACACACACACACCAGCATCATCTTGATCAGATCCCTTGTGTGGGAGTCTCTCAGATGTTTGGGATCCTTGTTGTTGATCAGACAGTAACGCTGCCCTGCGTCTTCCAGTATTTTCTTCACGTTGTCAGGATATGTGGGCAGATCCCTTCGAAAAGAATCCATCCGTGCCTCTGTTGCCGCACACACACACACACACACACACACACACACACACACACACACACACACACACACACATTAAATTACGATGATCCAAAACCTTGAGGATAATCTTCGCGTAATACATCTGTTCTTCTTTGTCACAGAGAGAGAAAAAGAGAGAGAGAGAGAATTTGCATGACGTTTTATTGAATAAACAAGTAAATATACATGTTCATTTCAAGTCCTGATCCGCCTGAAACAAAATGAGGAGGAGGAATTTTGTTAATTGTCCCATCACATTGCAGATTTTGATTGTAGACATTGCATACATGTTCGCATTAATGTTGAATGGTTTCGTTTAAATGGTAGGAGAAGAGGTGGATGGGAGGTTGAGGGGGAGGAGGGGGGTGGAAAATTTAGCTCTATGAGCATTCACGTGTATTTGAGCACTTATGTCCGTACCTACATTCCCGCACGAACATACATATGCCTACACAGATATGTGGATACATAATTATGGATACACACACATAGATATGCACAGACACATACATAAACATACATGCATATACATATACACACATGTATACATACAGATACCTAAGCTCACGTATACTGTATACACGTGTACGTACACTTTCACACATATGTATATTCGCATTCAAACGTGTTTAGACATTTACAAACGCTACTTCGGCCTCTGGGCCATTTGGATCTGTCCATTGAATGATCTGAACTTTTTGACCGTCTTCTTCTTCTGTGTTCGTGGGCTGCAACTCCCACGTTCACTCGTATGTATACGAGTGGGCTTTTACGTGTATGACCGTTTTTACCCGCCATGTAGGCAGCCATACACCGCTTTCGGGGGCATGCATGCTGGGTGTGTTCTTGTTTCCATAACCCACCAAACGCTGACATGGATTACAGGATCTTTAACGTGCGTATTTGATCTGCTTGCGTATACACACGAAGTGGGTTCAGACACTAAGCAGGTCTGCACATATGTTGATCTGGGAGATCGGAAAAATCTCCACCCTTTACCCACCAGGCGCAGTCACCGAGATTCGAACCTCAGATTGAGTAAGTCCAACGTTTTAACTACTCGGCTATTGCGCCCGTCAACATTTTGCCTTAAACGCTTACTTCCACAACCGGAATAGAATATGTCCTTCACTTCCGGTTTCAGTTCTACACAACAGACAAAATACGATGCACATGGTGTGGGGAACTGACTGAAGAGATGTAAGCAAAAGCGGAGACGGTTGACAGATGCCCAGAGGATGTGGCTGTGGCGTAACACGTCTCGTTCCTGCCACCATCTCCACTTTGTCGCCGCAATGGCTGTTACTATTTTGCTTCTTCTTTTTTTTTTCTTTTTTTTTTTAATAGATTTTAAAGATCATTATCTGAGATGTCGGCTGGGCGTAATCTGGAGATGCCTGACAGATGAGTCGTACAAAAGTGGCTGTATGGTACCACAAGTTTATAAACGGTTTGTCTGAAGCCGTTTTCTTTTGGCAAACTGAAAGTGGCCCGGTTTTGAGGCAACGGACTGCTCGTATGTAACAGTGTCAATAATTAACTTTTATTGTCTGTGTGAGGCAGATCTGTTTTAACTGCTTGTGTTAAAGGGGTCAGCTCAATGTTTCCCCGAATTTCCTTTCAACCAGGTCTAAGTTCCCCCAGGTGTATGTTCCCACAGGTCTGTGATCCCCCAGGTCTTGGAACACAGCTGACCGCGATTGACCACGACCCAAAAGTGCTCAGACTGCGTTATTTTGTTACATCTGCCAGTTATTATGTCGTAGCAGGTGTTTGACCACTGCTTGACCATTACTGACCACTGTTGTACACTATCAGAGTTCAACTTGCATAACTTTGTGACAGGTGTGCATTATTGGGACGTCTTGGCGGGGTTTGACCATTAACTGACCATTATTGACTACTGCTGATCATTACCGACCATTTCTTGCCACTTCTGACCATTCATGACCACTTCATAAAAATCATCAGATTGCGTTGCTTTATCACGTTTGCACATTATCATGACGTCCGGATCACTACAGACCACTGCTGACCACTGACCAATGCTGACCAGTAGCCAAAAGTGTATATATGATTAAACATGCATAGGCCTGGGGGAACTTAGTCCTGAGGGAAAATAGACCCTAGGGAACAAAGACCTGGGGGAACTTAGACTACATATACCTTGGGTAACTTGGACCTGGGGTAACATACACCTGATTTGCGCGAACATGACTGGCCATTGGGCAGTTATTTATTACGTTATTGTCAAAGCGTAGTAACAGGAGCAATTAAGCTCATAAAAATATATACCGTATGTGTCTCCAAATTCATCTGCCCGGGTGAAGACGATGATGAGGAATCTGGTGAGGTGCTCTCCAAAGATTTTCTGCAGGTCCAGGTAGGCATTGTACTCCTCCTGCAACACAGTGCAGAACACGTACCTCTGTGCCACCAGGGACATCAAAGTCACAAGATTGTTTTGTTGTTAACAGGATTTAATGTCTGAAAAACGCAAAACTTCTCCTTGACTGATGTACCCTTTTCGACTTGAAATTGACGAAAATCAACATTTATGTAATTAGAAAAAAACAAAACAAAAAAAACAAAAAAAACACACAACTAGCAATTAACTATATTATTTTGATCGGTTAACATGAGCACACGCATAAGCAGCACCAGGTTTACGCACGATATTTTTATTGTAATCAAAACCAACACTTTAGGAGAGAGAAAAACAACAACACCAGAACATTAGTCTCCAGTTTGTGTAACATGGTAAAGTTTACATACTTAGTCACCAAGTTAGACACTTGCCCCTCTAAAACCACAGTCACCGTGGACGTTTCTGGAATTACTATTGTTGACACGATGGTAACTATCGATTGTATTCACACTGCTTTTGACAACAGCAAGGTAGGGGGATAACTAGTTATCTGTAATTCAAATCAACATGTATGATACCATCTTAAAAAGGACAAATAACGTCAGCCTATACTTTTCAATTCATACGTATACATACACATTCCAGCTAACACACGCACGCCAACGCTACTCCCACGCACATTCCGAGATCACTGAAACGAAACAAAGGCGAGGAACAGGTTGGGAGAGAAGGGTGGGTGGGAATACAGTTAGATTGGAAGGGAGCTGGGTGGGGTGGGGACAGAGATTGAGACTGAGACTGAGATGATTTATTCACTCAAGGCCATAGCCCCATATGAATGAAGGGCGTTAATACAGTATACAGATGTCACCATACCATCAGTAAACATTCACCATTTTCACAATTAGTTAAAGAAATTATGATAATACCGTTTCTCTTAACTTAAAAGCTTTGTGTAAATACAATGCGAGATTACGTATGACACCATAATCAGATGATGCCATCAATAAACATAATTTAAACAAACATGGACGTACATAATATTTCTTTGGAATAAATCTTTCGCGAAATCCATGCAACACAGGACACATCAAAACAAAATGCACTTCATCTTCATTTGACAGCTTGCACAAAGGACACAACTTCTCTGTGTGACCAACAATCTTATAACGATATCTGTGCATATGAATTTCAGAAATACCAAATCTAAATCTTGTTAATAAAACTCGTAGATATCTTTCCATGTTAAACAAAAGATAATTCTTTACTAAATGTGTAGAAGTATGAGATCTGTAGAGAAAGAATCTATCACTTGACTGAATATGATTTTCCCGGTTTTGCCATCTACAGTCTATCAAACGTTGACGAAAAAGTTTCAGAAACATATTTTCATTACCTACTCCTTGATATTCCCAAACATATCTAAATCCCAGTTCACAGAGACAAATTCGTACATTTGACGCCCAGTTCTTTTTACCTCTAGAATCTAAATCATACAACATATTATAGGATTTACGTGGCAGTCTGTTTTCATTCATTTTTAGTAATTTAAACCAGTATCGAACACATCTAACTGCAGAATTTATATAGATTGGATGTCTGTTCGTCTCTCCATATACTAAATCGTTAGGTGCCTTCATTTCAACTCCTAAAAACTTTTTCAGTCCAAATAAATGAACGGACTCACATTGTATTGTAGCATTTTTATCTAGACCCCATAATTCTGAACCATATTGTACGATGGGCTGTATCTGAGTATCGAAAATCTTAATAAAAATATCCAAAGAATTATTGTTTAATAAAAAGAGTTTCTTCATAATATGTAACAGCACATTCTTTGCTCTGCTTGAAAGATCCCTGCATGCAGCTACAAAACTCAAACGAGTAGAAAATAGAATTCCAAGATATTTGTAAGCATTGACAACTGGCATATCAATACCACCATACACCCACCTTTCCCTTGCTGCCAAATAACCACCTTTCCTAAAAACAATAACATTACTTTTATCTAAATTAACATTTAATTGCAATTTAGTAGCTGAATTTTTTAAGTTATTCAATTGTGTCTGTAGACCAATAGCTGTCTCTGAAAGCAAAACAATATCATCAGCAAGTAATAATATAAATAGTTCTATAAAATCAGTTGTGAATCTCGCACCATGTCTTCCTCTGTCTATCAGTTCTAAAGTCAATTCATTTATGAATAATGAGAACAAAATAGGACTACAAACATCTCCTTGCTTTACTCCTCTAGTGCAATTGATATACTCAGTAAGTTTGTTACCACACCTAACTCTTGTTTTGACAACATTATACATACTCTTTACACATTTAAAAAGCTTTCCTGTTATGCCATGTTTTGCCAGAACTGGCCATAATAAATTTCTATTGATAGAATCAAAAGCTTTCTCAAAATCAAAAATGCTACGTAAAGTTTACGATTAAGAGAAAACTGTTTCTGAACAAATGCCAAAAGAGTAAACATATGATCAATTGTGGAATATCCTCGTTTAAAACCAGCTTGGTGTTCACCTGTTATATTGTTATATTCTACATACTCCTGAATCCTATAATTAATAATTGCACTGAATACTTTACTGCTGATATCAGATAATGAAATGCCTCTATAGTTATTAGTGTTATTTATGTCACCTTTCTTGTAGAGTGGTAAAGTGATTGACTCACACCAATTTTCAGGAAAAAATACCCTTATCGAATAAAACGTTAAAGAAAGTTGTCAAAAAAAGTATAAACTGATCACATGGTGATTTCAAAAATTCTCCAATTATCCCATCAGGACCTGCAGCTTTTCGATTCTTTAGTTTTTTAAGTGCAATTAAAATTTCTTCTTTAGATATTGGACGATTCATTAACTCGTTTTCCACTTCAGGTAAGCTATGATCACTGATAATACAATCAAAATCTTTATCTAACAAGGCTTTAAAATGTTTAAACCAACAATCTGCAGATATGTCATTCCTAGGCTGCCTCTTTTTGGACGAAATTTGTTTCATACATTCCCAGAATTCTTTTTGATCTTTAACAGATGCTATCAAATTGTCTAGTAAGCTTTTGTTATGCTGTTTTCTCTTATTCTCACATAGATTTTTATATTCTTTTCTAGCTCTTACATACACAGTATTATCATCCTTATCTGAAGTTCTACGAAACCTTTTAAGTAACCTGCGAACTTTTCTCCTTTGACATTTACATTCCTCATCGAACCATCCCTCTTGCTGTTTATTATGTCCCACACTAAAAGTTTTCTTCATACAAGTTGCACATTCTCGAATACATTCATTGAACAATTTTAAAGCGTCATTTATATTCACATCAATGAGATCCAAAGCCATTTTCAGTTTATCATTAATTTCTTTCTCTGTTAATTTACTATGGAATTCCTGCCTAAACTGTTCGTTCCACTCAAATTTTTCTATCACCTGTATGGTATCACAATCATTACTTTTAACTAGGTTATTATTTGAAAAAGAAATACAACACTCAAGAGGAAAATGATCAGATTCAGTTCGATCAGCAACACATAATTCACATACATCATAAACAAGTTCATAAAAGTCATTTGACAAAAGAAAATAATCATTGACACTGCTTCCATTTTCGCCTGTATATGTATAGTGACCTTCCTGGTCACCGTTACACATTCCATTTAATATTGTCAAACCTAAGGCAGTGCACATGTTTAACATTGACTTACCATATACATTTATGTGTGTATCCTGAGAATTACGATTACAATTCATTGAGCAACTTTTATGATAAGATCCAATACTGTCATTCGATGTTTGTGAAGAAGAGATATTAGAAGTTCTGCTGTTAAGATCGCCACACAAAATTATATAAACATCACAGAGTTCTAACAGCAGATTAGTCAGACAATCTTCAAGTACAGATATACCATGATCATAATCAAAATAAGCATAAAAAGGAGAACCTTCTGGTGGTACATAAGTACATACAAAGAGAAGATCTTTCGAAAATCCAAACAACTGTTTATCAATAATAAATGCACATATATTTTCATATTCTATTTGTAGTTTTCTTATGAAGGGACAAAACTCATTCCTAAACAAACACACAATACCACCCGGTTTCCTCCCTTGTCTGGTAAATTTAATAGCTGGTTTATAATACATTGAAAAACCAGGAAATAAATCTGTTTTACAATTTTCTTCAAACGTTTCAACAATGCATACGAAGTCAAAAGACGACACATATGTAGAAAAATAATTAAACATGAGCTTAGAACGCAAACCATTAACGTTCCAAGAAAGAAAGGAAAAAGATCTTGAACAATTTACAGCCAAAGGATTCGAGGGTTCGGGACACGAAAAAGAGTTACTATTTACAGAATGTTTCGTGTTTCGATTTCCTTCCGGGCTGGAATGCACCCTGTCCTTTTCCCCCCTTGGGCTAGCATCCAAAGCACGAGAAACTTCAAGTGAGTTCTCGTTTTCTAACTGCGCCTTTCCACCCGAGCGTAAACTTTTGTTCCCTGAATTCCCACGTGCTTCATTTGAAATACCCGGGGAATCGCGTGAATGAATCGAGGAAAATTTATGTGTCAATATTTCTTTTGAAACCGTGTCAGAATTGTCCGTCTCTAAATCATAAAAATCACGAAGCCGGCCTTCTTCCTATTTCGTTTCTTTCAAACAGTCTTGTGAGTCCAGGAAGTATTTTTTTCCATCAATGTAAAGATGGTCATAGATCATACGGACTTGTTTTCCTTCACTCCTAGCTTTCTTTAAGTGTGGACTTAACTTCCGTCTTATCTCTCGAACCCTTTCTGTAAAATCTTCCCCAATAAACACGTTTGTGCCCTTCAACTTCTGCTTAGCTTTAAGAATTTTGATTTTCTGCTTATAGAACGAACAGCAAGCGATTATTGGGGAGTCTGCCTTCGCATTCAATCGGTGAACTCGTTCAAACTCAAAACTATCTGAAAGCTCCAGTGTGTCAGTGATCAAGTCCTGAACCCGTTCTTCACATCGTTCACTTGTTTCTCCTTCTCTTTTATCCATTCCGTAAAAAATTAGATTGTTCCTTCTAGACCTGCTTTCCAGATCATCACATTTATTCTCTAGATTCTTTACCTTAGTCGTTAAATCATTGTTATTTTGTTCGAGAACGTCATTCTTCTGGCGTAAATCCCTCACCTCATCCTTGAGCCCACAAACAAGTTCTTGCAAAGCACCATGCTCCTGCCGCAGCTGATGCACTTCGTCTTTCACGTCGTCCACCTTGCTGTTCATGGAAGCGTTCATCTCCTTCACATCCTGGATACATGACATGACGTCAGCAAGGGACGGTTCCTTGGAGGAGCGAGACGGGTGAGAGGAGGAGAGCCGGGTCTGCCGCATGCTGGAGGATCCTGAGGCGCCTTGGTCAGGGTTGGGGCCGGGGTTTGCTTCAATGTCTCCACATCGTAGTAACATTTCTCCAGATCCGCGGCGTTGATATAAATTGTCCCCCCAAAACATGAACACAAGGACCAGACCAAGCAAGACACCGGTCGCACGGGAACGAGCTGACAGCATGGCCACCCAACTTTTTTTCTTCAGCACTGCCCTCTTCAACATAAAGTTGATGAAAACTGGGTGAAAGGCACCACAAACCGAGCGGAACTGTAGCTGGGCCCACGGCATAGTCTTAAACGAAGTAGGTGGCAAGTTTTCAGTACCGTACACTATCTCGGTGGGGACAGAGAGAAAGAGAGAGAGAGAGACAGACAGACAGACACAGACAAGAGAGAGAGAGCAACACCTATCCGAGCAATGAACGAAAACCAGAACCCAGACAGCAGCGAAAATAAAATTTCGAATTTGTTGTCTTTTATCATAAGAACAGTCAGACCAACAGTTGTGGGTGGAGCAATCATCTCTTTAAGACGAAAGAAGAAAAAAGAACGAAATATGAAACAAATAGACAAACAAACAAAAATCAAGAAGAAGAAAAACCGAGACAGCATAAACACAAAAGCAAAAGCAAAAATATTTTCTTACACGTGAAAAAGCGTTCCATGGACTTCATGCAACTGAGGTCCATAAAAAATGCTGTTATTCAACTTGGTATTTGGCTCGCTCCTGTTCACAAAAAATATTCTTTCAGAAGGAATAAACCACCACACTTTTGGTTTGCCAGAATTTGTAATAAGAAAGAAAAAAAAGCCTTCGCCTGACGTGAAAAAATAGTGGGCATTGAATGCGAAGTTGTCCCCTGTGAACACTGTGAGCTAAAACCTGAGACGAACGAATAAATCCTGACAGGTTTCCTTCCAGCTGCAAGCCAAAGGCCTCAGGTGGGAGTGGCCGGATCTGGAATAGGCGGCCACTGGGAGCACGGGAAACTATATTTGTGGCAAGGGACACTAAAGATGTCATGTAATCTCAAGAGTTTGCAGTTTTCCAAGCATGTACAAGTTTTATCTTCCTTCCTGTCGTGGAGAGGAGAAGAAGTGTTTCAGCACTGAGCTAGCGCACGTCAACAGACATCATTCTACCTTCACCGCGCTGCTTCACATCTGCTGTAAAACACTTTCATTAATTTCGTGACTCATTCCTGACTAGTCCTCCAAGGGTCGACCAGTGTCTGGAGTTTGGTGCGAGAATCTAAGAGGGAGATGTGTCTGGGCATAGCAATATCTTTTTATGCTTAGCAATTTTGGCCAAGTTTTATATTGCATAGCACATCGCGTGGGCACGTGCGTGTGCTTGTATATATATGAGAGATCACTTCATAAAAATCATCAGATTGCGTTGTTTTATCACGTTTGCGCATTATCATGACGTCCGGATCACTACAGACCACTGCTGACCACTGCTGACTACTACCACTGCTGACCACTGACCAATGCTGACCAGTAGCCAAAAGTGTATATATGACTAAACATGCATAGTTATATATATATAATTGTGTGTGTGTGTGTGTGGTGTGTGTGTTTGTGTGTGTGTGTGTGTGTGTGTGTGTGTGTGTGTGTGTGTGTGTGTGTGTGTGTGTGTGTGTGTGTGAAGGCTTACCTTAGTAAATTTCACATCACACCGTAAAACCAGGAGCATGACATGAGGTCCAGGAGTCGACACCGATACACTCTTGGTGATTTCTTTCATGACCACATCAGGAGGTCGATCTGTATCACAGAGTCCTGGTGTGTCCGTCACCTGTTCCAGAAAACACGGAAGGGTATTCAGTTCCCTGTAATCACTTTGTATCTTCACAGGTGATTTTGGTTGCAGAGAAGTGGTTTGGAAGGCATTGCCGGTATGTCAGATGGTAGTGTTGGTGTGTCAGTTGGTATTGTTGGTGTAATTGTTTGTGCGTCAGGTGTAGTTGTTGGTGTGATTGTTGGTGTGCAGTTTGAAGTAAAAGAGCATGCGCAGAAGGGTATCCCTGGAATTTCCAATTATAGACCATTGTTAAGCTGCCTGAGCGCACCACGCGTATCTTGAATACAAAGATAACTAAACCTTCACGTTAAACTGTACCGGCGGGTCCCTACCATGTCAAAGGTAACTTGCCTGATGGCAAAATGAATTTTGTCTAGAATACGGGCCCTGGGGCCGGTCAAAAGACCACTGTGTCTGCGGGTACAGATGTACCTGTGGGTAATCTGCCTGAGACAAGGCAAGCTGTCCGCAGGTAAGCAGTATCCGGTATTCAGGAACACAAGAGCCTACCCACAGGTCTACAAACCTGAAGGTAATTTACCCTTACTACCTGCCAAGGGTGTCTGCCCACGAAGCAGAGGTCAATATGGCGGATCCTTTCGTGCATTGTTTTTGTTGAGGGAAAACATGCGTGCTTTGTGGACAGCACGTGTTTTGCGAACTGTCTCGACAATGCTCTGAACTGTGATGCAGCGAGAAGTAAAACAGAGAGCATGCGCAGAATCACCAGGATTTTTTTTTAAATTATAGGTGATGGGCTAGCAGCCTCAGCGCACCACACATGTCTGGAATAGGAAGGGAACTTGACCTTCACGTTAAACTGTACCCGCAGGTCCCTACAATGTCAAAGGTAACTTGCCTGAAGGCAAAATGAATTATGTCTTGAATACGGCCCCTGCAGGTGACTCACCTCTAAGTCGATTCCATGACAGGTACCATAGGACCAGCCACACTTCTGGGTGGTGGACGCCATACTAAGCTTGGCATGAAAAGCAGGCTTGCCCAGCAGCGTGTTGCCCAAAGAGCTCTTCCCTCCTCCGGTCTTGCCAATCAGCGCCACTCGCATCTTCATGATCTCTGAAAACACCGTGGTGCAGAGACTGAGCATGGTCAACAGGAATCAGGGCTGCCAGGGATGTGACATTGTGTGTGTGCACGTGCGCATATGTGTGTGTGTGTGTGTGTGTGTGTGTGTGTGTGTGTGGAGAGAGAAAGAGCTCTGTGCGTGTGTAAGTACATTTTGTATTTGTATTTGTATTTCTTTTTATCACAACAAATTTCTCTGTGTGAAATTCGGGCTGCTCTCCCCAGGGAGAGCGCGTCGCTACACTACAGCGCCACCCATTTTTTTTGTATTTTTTCCTGCATGCAGTTTTATTTGTTTTTCCTGTCGATGTGGATTTTTCTACAGAATTTTGCCAGGAACAACCCTTTTGTTGCCGTGGGTTCTTTTACGTGCGCTAAGTGCATGCTGCACACGGGACCTCGGTTTATCGTCTCATCCGAATGACTAGCGTCCAGACCACCACTCAAGGTCTTGTGGAGGGGGAGAAAATATCGGCGGCTGAACCGTGATTCGAACCAGCGCGCTCAGATTCTCTCGCTTCCTAGGCGGACGCGTTACCTCTAGGCCATCATTCCACACATGTGTGTGTGTGTTTGTGCATGAGTGCGTGTATGCGTGCGCGCGCGCGTGTTTGTATATACATCATCATCAATATACACAAATGGCTCAGTCACCAAAGATCAGTCCAGTTCCATCCCAAAGCAGAAACGGAAAAACAATTAGGGAAGAGAATGCCGTGGACAGACAATGGAAGTTGAAGCTGTGACACATGCTCCCCAATGGCTGCCATCCATCCATACGTCTGGAAACCAACATGCCATGATTCTGACTGACTTCATGAACCTTCTACTGGATGTACACCTTAGTGGTGTCCCTCAGCCTGGTGTCGCTCCGAGGCAGACAACATGCAGTTAATGACTGTTTAACCCAATAGCCATTTATCCCCTTGTGCTATATGGAAGCCATTGGACTGGGTGATCTTAATAGGTTGTCTCCTCTTACAGGAAGGCTTAAACAATCGCACAAATACACTATCAAATACAAGTCGTATATACATACAGACAATCAGTTATCTCAAGCTGAAGAAGACGCCTTATCTTTTAATGCGACACATTAAGTTAAAGTACCATCCAGACATGTGCTGTGGCTGTGATTCTCTTCCATGTGCGTGAAAGACTGAATCAGTGTGTAGCCAAGTGCTTAGCTTCACATACTGCTTCAGATAGCGCTCTTAGGCTTCAGATACTGCTTCACACACGAGCTATAGCAGACGCCGTTTTCGCAACTGACTTGCGGGTCCACAACGACCCACGCAGAATGTGTGACGCCATTCCTGGTTAGAATGCAAATCCCCTTTTAGACAAAGGCTCCAACCATTTATTAAATCAAGTCTCTGTATCGTTCACTGCAATATTATATTTGTTGTGCTTACACACACACTTTAATCAGTTAGAAGTATACTTGATTTCAATTAATCATTCGTCAGTCTAAAGATTTCAACTGACGCTAAGCTTACGTCATTTTGTCCTTCTCACCACACACTCACTCCTCCACCAGTGTCACGGTATGCTACTGGCTGAGCTGGAATCTGTGTTTCTGCTCCACCGTATTTAATTAATATCTTTTGCGGATCAGTAAACTACAAGTATGATATACTGGCAGAATCGTTGCAATTCCATCTTTAAATCTATACCTTTTGTGTTTTCCGCGATGAGCTCGCTAAAACTGACCCTTTTCAGGTGACTTAAATTGAGATTATAAATTCATCTTAAATAATCAACACTCTTTCTTTTTGCGACCTATCCGACGTAAATCGGTTCAGGAATCATTTAGAAATCTATCACTGAACACCTTGTAAGAAACACAGTTTCCATCAGATTTAGCCTGATTTGAGCCGATCTGTTTGGCAGCACACGCAATTGTCTTTGCAGTCTGCTCAACTTGCATAAAGAGACGGAGTGGGTGATCAGTGGTCACTTTCTACCTGGTCAGTCTCTGACTAGAGAGCCTGCTCTCTCTCTCTCTCTCTCTCTCTCTCTCTCTCTTGCCGTTCGCAATCAGTGTGTGTGTGTGCATTCTCCCAGAGGCTGACATCTCGCTATCTATCACTGCAAGTACCAGTGTGTAAAATGTTTGATTTGTAAATTGTATTTTTTGACACAGTACTTGTGTTCATATGAGTATGTTGATATTGCTTTGTTCAGTTAATTCTTTGTTCAGTTATTGCTTTGACATGTAGTCACAGCTCAGCAATGATTGATGTTGAAAATCGCCATGTGGTCATATGCTCGTAGCAGTAATCCATTTAATTCTTCTTAACGTCACAGTCAATGACGTCTCTGGACGCTGATAGTTTGTTGGAGAATGCTCTAGTGAATGCATATGACGCGTTCTTTCTCATTTACTGTCACTGATGAAGGTTAAGATCCCACTTCGGTGGAGGAGATTTAAATGTTGAGCACAAGCTTAGCTATGTTGATATTTGGCTTTGGTGCAACGGATAACATGTGTAGGTTCTTTCACCGCTTAATGGTTAAGCCATAGCAGTTCTTCCAATCTCTGTATTGAGTGCTATTTATCGTCTCAGGTTGCCAGTATTATATCAAACCCACTGATTCTATCTTGTTTATTATTCATGTATCATTTTACATGCTGATATCAGTTGTACTGCTACAGTGTTTCACGGTTACAGTGTGCTCAGTACTCTAAGATGTGTGTAGTATTCTGTTGTGGTGATTACAAGATAGTGTTGTAGTGATATCAGCTATTGGTTAAAACCATCTGATATGCATCACAGTCTGTTAGCTAATTGTAATTTAGTGATCATGCTCTCTCTCCTGTACGGCTTACTCCAGTATAGTGCTACATGATAACTGATCCATTTGAGTCACTTTTACACAGTATAAGCTTTACCTAATCTATACTATCAGTGTACTTTCACTAAATCAGCTTAGCTTTAACCACGTTTGTCACAACCCGTAAGGGGGTGCCCATGAACCCCCACCCCTTCCCAGACTAGCTAACGTCCCGACAACACAAACACAGAGACACAGAAGAGTTCAGCTCGTTGCTTTACTGAGGTGATGCAAAAATACATAAATAAATACACGTCACAAAACAAGGCATTACAAACCCCCCAAAAATAATAACCTCTGTCTAACCACCACACAATTTAGTTATGCCATTTTCAGTCAACTGCAGCGCCAGTGCTGCTCAACCCCGCTGCCAGAGTTCAAACTCGTGCTGACAGCTGAAAACGGACACTCGTAGCTTGATGGCTGAAGCTGGTCGGCAAGAGGGACAGTGGGAAGGTGGGAAAGGGTACGATGGAAGTATGGAGTGGGAGCGGGAGTGGGAACGGGAGTGAGGAAGTTTCCAGGCTTGTGTTCTGGGGACCCGTCGAAGGCAGCGGCACGGAAGGGAAAGGAAACACCGGAAAACCTGTAACACCCACTGGCTCTGTAGACTGTTGTTTGGTGGTTGTTTTTTAACCAGTTGTAAAAGAGTACACCTCCCCCCCTTTTTTTTATCTTCCTTGAGCAATATACATTGCGCTAAACAAGGCAATAACAATATTCCAGTTTCAATGATACTAGTTCTGAATAATTGAAACAGCACCAGTCAGGCTACATCACATTTCCATCCCTACAACAATGTTTGGGAAAATCGACAGACTGTAATTAGATAATTCCCGTTATAAAGAAAACGAATTTCAAACAATCTCAGCTGTATATTATTATGGCAAAAATGTTACACCTAAACACAACAAATTTACTAATTCCCCCCAATATTTGGAAGTAAAAGAATACTGTATTTAAAAGATATCCACTAAGAAAAACATCACACTAACCTTACAAGCAACCTAAACCTCACTCTGATATCACAAGTCACATCACTAAATGTTACGACGACAAACACAGACTCCCTCACCTGTCACCAGGCACGTCACTGGCCCAGAGTGAAACAGACTAATACAGAAGAAGGGGTGACAAAGGAAACGCCCCCACTACTTCACCGACGGCGCCCTACAGCACGCACGCTGGAACGGCGACCCGTCTCTCTGCAAAGCTTGGCCTCAATAGCCCAGAGAATTCTTTCTTTCCTAACTAGATAGATTCCTGAACTCCTCAGATTTCAAAAATGTTCAGGAGAAGGGACATGACACACGTCCAAAAGCATAAAGGATAGAGGGAGATGAAGGAGAGGGATGGAAAGAGGGGGAGAAGGGAGAGAGGGGAAGAGAAGGGAGAGAGAGGGGGGGGCGGGGGGGGGGGGGGGGGGGAAGAAGGGAGAGAGAAAGGGGGGAAAGGGAAGGGAAAAAAAATGCAGACAGGCATGCACGCAGATCGCCAACAAGCCGTGACAATACCCCCCTTCTTAAATTCAAACCACATGTTTTGAACCTTGACCACATGTCGCGGCGAGTACACAAAAATGTTCAACCAACCCCAGTGACATATTCCCGAGTTTCCCCATTTCTAAAAAATAGTTCGCCTGAGGCCAGAGACACACACACACATGTCAACAGAAAGGAACTTGTCTCAACGTGTACCCAGCACAATTCCATCAATCAGGTCATACAAAAAAAGTCGTATAAACTCGACGGCAACACTCATTGCTTCCCACACTTTCTAACAATTGAATATACCCACATATTAGTACAAACCAAGCCAACGATTTAATAACAATATGGACTGTCAGACTGTGATCGTCTCTGATCTCAAGCATCCTATGGAGAATCCCCATTTCCAGTTTCAGAGAGCCGACTAAGAAAGTCAGCGCCGACGTTCTCCTTCCCTGGAATTGCCTGTACTGTATACGCAAAAGGTTGCAACTGAAGGGCCCATCTTGTCAGACGACCACTGATGGTTCGGGCTCTTTCCAGGTACTGGAGAGGAGCGTGGTCCATCTGAACGACGAATTCCCGTCCGTACAAGTACTGCTCAAACTTGTGCACACCCCAAACCAAAGCCAAACATTCTTTTTCAATGGTAGGATAGTTGCGTTCTGCTGGATTTAATTTCTTGCTCGCACAAGCGACTGGTTGCACGCCAAGTCCCTGGTCCTGAAGTAGCATCGCCCCGACACCTACATCGGATGCATCTGTCCGAAGGATGAAAAGTTTGGTGAGGTCTGGCAGGCAGCACACAGGACGACTGCAGAGAATCTTCTTTAGTTGGCAGAATGCTCTCTCACACCTTTCATCCCAAGAGATTTTACTGGGTTCTCTGTTCCTCGTCTTGTCAGTGAGTGGCAAAGCTATTTCCGCGAACTGTGGTACGAACCGGTGATAATAGCCTACCAGACCCAAGAATCCACAAAGCTGCCGTTTGGTGACAGGACGAGGAGCGTCCTGGATCTTCTGCATTTTAGCGTCCTCTGGCCAGATTTTACCCCGGCCGACCCGATGGCCTAAATAATCCAGTTCTTGGAGTCCCAGGAAACACTTGGACGGTCGAGCAGACAGAGCACATTCGCGCAGTCTTCCCAAGACAGTACGTAAGAGTCGGAGATGAGACCTTTCACCAACGGAAGTAACCAGAATGTCGTCCATAAAGTTGTCTACCTCAGGAAGTCCCAGAGGAAGGAGCAACTTGCGCATCATCCGGCTGAAAATAGCTCCGGCAGTCTTCAGCCCAAATGGCATAACCCGCCATTGGAAATGGCCTTGGGGAGTCGTAAACGCCGTCTTAGGACGATCAACCTCAGCCACCGGAATCTGCCAGTAGCCTTTTGACAAATCGAGCTTTGAGAATACCCGTTTATCTGCTAGTTTTGCGAACAGTGCGTCAATGTCTGGCATGGGTTCGGCGTCAAATACTGTTAACTTGTTGATGCGGCGAAAGTCAACACAAAACCGAACCTTGCCGTCTTTCTTTTTAACCAGGACGATAGGGGACGAGTATGGTGAACAAGAGGGTTCGATCACACCCATCTTTAGCATGGACTGCACCTCCTCCTGAATGGTTTCCCTCTGAGAGTAAGGAAGTGGGTACTGTCGAGTCCGCACTGGCATGTCAGAGATGAGCTCAATGGTGCAAGTTTCCAGGTGAGTGCAGGATGGTAAATCAGCACATCTTTGAAGTCCTTCGCCATGTCCAATATTGCAGCTTTTAAAGCTGGATTGTCTGGATCGACCACCACGTCTCCTGGGCCCTCAGATGACTCCAGTGGAAGAAGAGGAATGTCCTGACTCAGTCCGTGTCCCCTCCCAGCACTCCTCTATGTCATCAATCACTGCCAGGGCAACAGATGCTTCAGGCGTCCGTTCCACAAACTGTTTCAAAAGGTTGGCATGATATAATTTTTCTTTGTTTCCAACCTTGACACAGTAGTCCGCTAACCCGACCCGTCGTAAGATGGTGTAAGGACCCTGCCACTCCAATTCTAGCTTATTTTGTTTCCTGGGACGAAGTATATTATTATGGCAAAAATGTTACACCTAAACACAACAAATTTACTAATTCCCCCCAATATTTGGAAGTAAAAGAATACTGTATTTAAAAGATATCCACTAAGAAAAACATCACACTAACCTTACAAGCAACCTAAACCTCACTCTGATATCACAAGTCACATCACTAAATGTTACGACGACAAACACAGACTCCCTCACCTGTCACCAGGCACGTCACTGGCCCAGAGTGAAACAGACTAATACAGAAGAAGGGGTGACAAAGGAAACGCCCCCACTACTTCACCGACGGCGCCCTACAGCACGCACGTTGGAACGGCGACCCGTCTCTCTGCAAAGCTTGGCCTCAATAGCCCAGAGAAATCTTTATTTCCTAACTAGATAGATTCCTGAACTCGCTCAGATTTCAAAAACGTTCAGGAGAAGGGACATGCCACACGTGCAAAAGCATGAAGGATAGAGGGAGATGAAGGAGAGGGATGGAAAGAGGGGGAGAAGGGAGAGAGAGGAGGAGAAGGGAGAGAGAGAGAGAGAGAGGGGGGGGGAGAAGGGAGAGAGAAAGGGGGAAAAGGGAAGGGGAAAAAAATGCAGACAGGCATGCACGCAGATCGCCAACGAGCCGTGACAACGTTATCTACACTATTCAAATGTATTAGAAATGTCATTTGATGTCAGTTGTTTGGTCTTCACACATATGCATTATCTTATTGTATGTTGTTGCTAATAACAAACTGAGTGATAGTCTTTCCATGTAATATGTATACATGTGCTTTTCTATTCACTTGTGCCAACATGTTGTGTTTAATGACATGTGTTTGATTGTGTCCTTATCAGTGCACTGTTTTCCTCTTCTTCTTTTTCTTCTTCTTCTCATAACTATTGTAAATAAAACAATAGAAAAAAACCTTTTGTGACTGGCCTCTATATGTTCCTGGCCTGTGCGCGGGGATTCTTGTCTATCCTTTCAATCATCAAATCATTTAGTTAGTTCTTTTGTACCGTACCCTTATATACCACTCGGGTACACGGCTACAAGTGTGTCAGTGGAGTAATTCGGGGCAAGAGGCCCCCCTAAGCAAGAAATCCGATTTCTCTTCTCGTTGAAGCCACAGTTTCAGTTTCAGTAGCTCAAGGAGGCGTCACTGCGTTCGGACAAATCCATATACTCTACACCACATCTGCCAAGCAGATGCCTGACCAGCAGCGTAACCCAACGCGCTTAGTCAGGCCTTGAGAAGCCACGACACTTTGCCTCTTGAAGCCACAACACTTTGTAACCAAATGTAAACGATAGAGGCCCAACCAAGCTACAACATATTCCAAGCAATCGAAGATTGAAACAAGCAATTACACGTAAGAGGATTTTTTTTTTTTAATTTGGACTTCTTGCCCCATACGTGGGGCAAAACGCCTTCTAGCTAGGGGCAAAGCGCCTAGTGTGGGCGTTTTGCCCCCATATTTGGGGCGTTCTGTCCCATGGTCTAATTACAAACTTCATACTCAAAGGGATACAAATTGCGTTGCATTTAGACTGTAGTTAGCCTACTTCAGTAAAGGCAATGCTTATTGGTTTATTCGTTACTCTCTCCATCTATCTCCCTCCCTCTTCTCTCCCTCTCCCCCCCTCTCTCTCTCTCTCCTTCTCTCCCCCCTTTCCATCTCTCTATCTCTCTCACACAGCCTCAGTCTTTCTTTCAGCTTATCACTCTACATCCAGTAATCACATAAGCACGCTCTCTCTTAAGAGTCTAGAAAATTCTATTATAATCACGCCAAAAGCACATTCTGCAATAAAACTGGTTAACAAAACTGGTTGCAAACTCCAACTCCCTCTCTCTCTCTCTCTCTCTCTCTCTTCTCAGCTGATAACGGCTAGAGGCGCAACATCGAACTGCTACTCGTGGCGCTTTGTGCTGCTGTTTCTTCCAGGCCATACCATCCCGGCTGCTGCGGGTTTTTTTCCGTCTGGAGTTGAATGCTGGGTCAAGTTCGCTGCTACCATGAATTGAAAGTCAAGCTCTGAACCTGTGTGCCCCAACCGACGACAATAATCAATAACTTAGTTTGGCCAATGAAGAGAGGCAACGTGATGCACCAAATTATGAAAAAAGGAAGGGAAAAAAAGGAAAAAGGGAAAAAGAAAAAGATACATGGGTGCGTTGTCTACATGCAGCTGAGGCCCACCTTTTTTTTCTTTAAAACAACAACAACAACAACAACAAACTTAGTGGTTGAGTCAGAGTGAGTAAACGTTATTCCAGAGCAAAGACCGCCACCATGTCCATCCAACAACGGTACTCATGAGTCTGCCGACACTGACCCCAAACAGGTACGCCAAGGGGGATCACTGAGGGCACCATGACACTGAAAGTGAACGAGAATGCTGCCTTGGAGGTCCATTTCAGGTTTGGGACAACATGATAAGGCTGCTCTCTACGCTTCATTTAAAAAAAATCTTTTTATTACATAACCCAGCACCAACCAGCTGAGACTGGAGATACTGACAGCTGCCGAATAAAAGACTTACCTGTGAAGTGGATGATACTAGACTGTGTGACCCCAGTCTTCCCATTTGACCCGGTCCCCTTTCAGCTTGAGGCAGGATTGAGCTGGCTGTGGGCCAAAGAAAACCCACCTCTACCCCATTGAGAATCGAAAATGCGACCTCCTTGTCGTCAGCCGGCTATGCTAACCAATTCACTATGGCGGCTGGAAAGAGAGCATTTACTTTGTATGATCCATGACCAAAAATAAATAAATAGATAAAAAAAATTAATTAAAATAATATTAACGCAAATCAGTGACATGGTGCCTCTCGTTGTAACTTACATACTGTTTCTGTTCATTCTGTCTGGTGTCTTACCTTTGGACTTAAGAGCAGCCATTGCAAGATCAAGGCAGTCACTTCTCAGGAAGACTGGAAAAAAAAACCCAACAACAGGAAAACACGACTGCACAGCCACAGCTCGACACAACACCGTGCACACACTGACAGTTTTCAACCTGTCCAAAATATTTGTGTGCCACACGATCTACCAGACCTTTCACTGCATTCAATCAGCACTGACATTGCAAAACATGCCTCGCCCGCACCGAGCATTCTAATTGCTATTCAATTACATGCTACATTGCCAGACATCCGCTTTTCGAGAAACGTCTTTTTCAGTCACTGGCTGTATGACTAAACCTTCCTATCAGCTTTCAGTTTCGAGGAGAAGAGAAAGCGTGCAGGATTACGCAGATATCAGCATTTACGAGAAACGTCTTTTCAAACACCATGTATTTACGAAAAAAAAACAAACCCAAACAAACCCAAAACAAACCATTCACTAGAATGAATCACACACTTTCATATCCCAACAACTCCACCACCTTCACCACAATCACCGCTTTCATTACCACCGTTGCTTTTTGTTGTTGTTGTTGTTGTTGCTGTTGTTGTTGTTGTTTTTTGTTTGTTATCTTTATGTATTCGTTTGAACGATCAACTGTCGACAGGCTAGTCGTTGACATGAGAAGCTCCTCATTCTCCCCCACCCCTCACACACACACACACACACACACACACACACACACACACACACACACACACACACACACACACACATTATGGTGCGCATAAATGCACAGTCGTATGTATACACAACGCGTGCACGCAGCACGCACGCACACACACACACACGCGCGCACACACACACATCCACGCACATACATGCACACTATACACACGTTCATACGCACGCGGATATGTACGCACCACGGGAGCAGCCGCGGACACAAACATGCATAAAGATATGCACCAGAACCAAGCACATACACACACACACACACACACACACACACACACACACGCACACACACACACACACACACACACACACGCAGGCACGCTCACACAAACACGCACACACAAACACACACGTACACACACACACACACACACACGCACACACGCATACCCAAACACACACACACACACACACACACACACACACACACACCGGTCCTCACTCACAATGACATGTACGCAGACTGTTGACGTGATGGCCCTGTACTGTGAAGCTGGCGGATGACGTTGACACTGTGCAACACTATCATCCAGTTCCTCCGTCATCACCACAGGGACATAAATAAATATATGTGAAAGTCAGTCGTGTCCGACTATGACCATCAGAACAGCAGAGGAGGAAACTGCTGTTCCGACTATTTGGGCTAGAATTTGATTATAGTGGAGAGTGTCTTGCCCAAGTACATCCCCACTCTCTCGGCCAAGAGGGTTTTAGGACAGTCGGCGTTAGGATGGTTCCCAAAGGCCAACTAGCCCACAAGGCTGCAGCACTAAGAGCCAGTGCAATTTTGCCTCCCAGTTTGAGAGTCATAGTCCTTCACAAAAGACTAAGCTGTAAATGGTTTCCCATTGACTGGAGAAACCATTTATAATACAGCTCTCACTTTGCTGTTGGCCCAAATGTAAACTTATGTCAATCTGTGATATTAACCGATTGTTGGGCATTCATAAATAAATAAATAGATAAGTAAAGGTCAAGACTAGATAAAGCAGTCAATCTTGTTTTCAAGTTCAACAACCATCATATGACGTCATAATTAAGCTACAGGTTTGGTGACAACTAAAGATCGTTCAACCCCTGAGACCTTCATGAGACCGCATGAGACCCCATGAGACCCCGATGTCCGAGGTCCCGAGTTCTTCCCATTCTTTTTTTCTTTTTAATGACAGTGCACCTCTTTTTTTTCTTTTTTTTTAAAGAAGCCAAATTATCAGCACACTAAATTTACTATTTATATTTTTGTTCACAAAACTTGACATTTTGATTTGATACACTGATCTGTGATCAATGGTGATGAAGTCTCCCGTCGGGCCGACGGATGAGTAGGCAGGCAGGCTTATCTGTCGGTGTGTGTCCTCACATGGGCGAAGAGGCTGATTCTGGATGCGCAGCACTTCCCACAGGTGTTGCAAAGGAAAACGTCTCCAGAAGCTGAGCCCTGCTTCGCTCATGCTTTTCCTTAATGGCCAACGTTCTCTTGTTTTCAAACGTCTTTATGCCACTAGAGCACAGCATCTTCCAGCGACAGCGGTCAAGGGCATCAGTTTCCAGGGAAGCGATGTCTATGTCACTGGCTTTGAGGTTTGTCTTCGAAGTGTCCTTGAAGCCCTTGCAGGGTTTTCCAAGTTCGCGGTGGCCTTCCTTCAGCTGGCCATACAAGAGCATCCTCGGGGTCCTGCTGTCTGTCATGCGGACAACATGTCCTGTCCAGAGTAGCTGGCACTGGATCAGCAGGCTTTTGATGCTGGGCAGGCCACTCCTCTCTAGGACCTGGAGGTTGGAGACCCTGTCTAGCCACTTTATGTCGAGGATCTTTCGTAGGCATCTCTGGTGAAACTGCTCAAGTTGTTGAATGTGACGGCGATACGTCGTCCATGTTTCACAGCAGCACAACAGCTCTGTAGGTTTCGATTTTGGTGCTGAGCCTGATGCCTTTGTTGTTCCACAGCCTGTTGTTGAGTCTGCCAAAGGCTGAGCTGCCCTTGGCGATACGCAGCGTCACTTCTGCATCAAGGGCTCCGTTGCTGCATAGGGTGCTGCCCAGGTAGCAAAACTTGTCAACTGACTTGATCTCTGTGTCATCGATCTTGATTGCAGGTGGGGGGGGGGGGGGGAGCGGGGGGGGAGGCAAGGGCGTTCTGTGATCTAGCTGGTTGGCACATGGACTCCGCTTTGCTGAGGCTGATGGTGAGTCCAAAGCGCCTGCAGGAGGTTGAGAACCTGTCCATAATGGACTGCATATCCTCATGGGTGTGTGCAGCAAGCGCGCAGTCATCAGTGAAGAGGAACTCTCTCAACAGTGCCTCAAACACCATGGACTTGGCGTGGAGTCGCTGCAAGTTGAAAATTTTGCTATCTGTGCAAAAATGAATGCAGATGCCCCGGTCACAGTCTTGGAAGGCGCCAATCAGCATGGCAGAGAAGAGAATGGAGAACAGTGTGGGTGCCAGGACGCAGCCCTGCTTCACTCCATTTACCACAGGGAACGGATCCGACATGTCAGTATTTTCCTGTACTCTCGCCAGCATGCCATCGTGGAATGACGCAATCAGCTGGATTAGGCTCTCTGGGCAGCCGAACTTTAGGAGGATCTTCCACAGACCACGGCGGTTCACCGTGTCGAAGACCTTAGTCAGGTCTACAAAGACCACGTGGAGCTCCTTGTTCTGCTCACGGCAATTCTCTTGCATCTGGCGTATGGCAAACACCATGTCACATGTTCCGCTGCCTGAGCAGAAGCCGCACTGTGCTTCAGGGATGACTGTGTTGGAGACATGGATGGTCAGCTTGTCTGTCAGCACCTCGCCTCCACACTTGTAGATGTCAGCCTGGATTCCATCCGCTCCTGGTGCTTTTCCTGACGTTGTCAGCTTCAGGGCCTTCCGGGTCTCGGCCTTGGTGGGAGGGTCAGCTAGCGAGTTATTGACTGGTAGCTGTTGGAGGGCTGCAATTACCTCGTCAGATACAGACGAGTCCCTGTTGAGGAGGGTGTTGAAGTGCTCTGACCAGCGGGCAAGGGTGTCTTTCTTGTCTGTCAGGAGGGTGGTCTGGTCCATGGCTCGGACAAGGGTTGATCCTGTGACTCTCGGCCTGTACACAGGTCGGAGACCATCATGGAAGGTCTTCATGTCGTGAGCATCAGCAGCAGACTGAAGCTCTTTGGACTTTCTCTCCCACCAGGTGTTCTTCATCTCACACAGCCTCTTCTGTACGAGTTGCCTGGTTTGCAAGAACTGGTCCTTCTTCCTCTGGCAGTCGTTATCGGAAATGTGATCCTGATGCCGTATATGCAGTGTGTTCAGGAGCTTGGAGATTCCAGAGTCGTTCTCGCCAAACCAGTCTTTGTGGCACCTCTGTACAAAGCCAAGTGTGTCAGCTGCTGCTGTGTACACAACATCTCTAAAAGTGCTCCATACCTCTTCTACATCAGTCGATGCAGGAATTTCTTGGAGAGCTGCTTGGATTTACTGCTGCAGCACATCCTTGGTGATAAGGAGGCGGTGGATGTTCAGCTTCCTAGGGGTTTTCTGCCTGGCTGGTTGGAGCCTGCGTGCAAGTCTGATGTTCATATTGCTGTGCACCAGGCGATGGTCGGACCAACAGACTGCTCCTCTCATGCAGCGTGTAATGGAAACATCACCTCTGTCCCTCTGCCGGACAATCACATAGTCCAGCATGTGCCACTGCTTGGAGCAGGGGTGCATCCATGTGTTCTTGTACTTGTCCGCTTGTTGGAAGAGGGTGTTGGTGATGGTCAGTCCATGCTGCGCGCACAGGAAGGGCAAAAGGAGTCAGTTGGAGTTGCACTTGCCAGTGCCGTGCTGTCCTAGGACGTTTGGCCATGAGGAGAAGTCCACGCCAACGTGGGCATTGAAATCCCCAAGGATGATCAGCCTGTCTTTTCTGTCTACCACTGAAATGGTGCGGCTGAGCTCCTCGTAGAAAGCTTCTTTGATGTCATCAGGATTGGTCATTGTCGGGGCATAGCAGCTGATGATTGTGGAGAAGTGATCCTCGGACAGCTTCAGACGCAGGATCATCAGCCTATCGTTTATCCCACGTGGAAGGCTGTCAAGCTGCCCTGCAAGTTTGGTTCGAATGACAAAGCCCACGCCTGAGGTTCTTGGGTGCCATCTGGCTTCCCAGTGCAGTAGAAGGTGTAGCCCCCTCCAACTTCCTCCGGCTGGGTTTCACTGGCAAACCTGGTTTCGCTCAGGGCTGCTATGTCCACCTGGTAGCGATCTAGCATTCTAGCAATGAGCGCTGTGCGCCTTTCTGGACTGTCGTCTTTGTCTAAAAGGGTGCGAACATTCCAGGCACTCAGTGTCAGGGCATGACTCCTGGTTCTTTTCTTTTGTTGTTTTCGACCACTAGTGTTGGATGTCCAAGTAGGTGCGGTTTCCTACTAGGTACTAGGCGAGGCAGGCTTTGCCTAGAGATCCTTTTATCTTCCCTTCCCCATGTGGGGAGAGCAGTGCTGTCCCTAAAAAGGGCTGCTCTGACACTATGGGAGGATACGGGCGCCGCATCTGCCCCAGTCCACGACGGACGACCATCACCCCATAGCCGCCTGCGTGCAGAGTCGTGACTAGAAACTGCCAGCAGCATCCTCTGCCAGTCCCCGTTACCACTTCTCCATCGCCGCAGGGCTTGGGAAAGCTGCGTGTTGAAGGGCTAGCTCGTCGTTCCGACATTAGCCTGGCTGCCTGACATTTTTTGGTGAAGAGGAGTTGTGCAGTCCCTTCCCCACTCTCTCGCCTACCTACGCTGACAGTCCCACAGGTGCAGATACTGCCACGTGTAGGACGGCCTCGGCAGGTGCAGGTTTTTTCTTCGGAGTTCCGTCTTCTAGGAGGACTTCCAGCCAAGGATAAGAGCTCCCCCTGCCCTTTGGTCATCTTCTTCCGCCTTCACAGCCGTTGTGAAAGGTTTCCTTCTCCTCCTGGTCCGTCGTTGGGAGACTTCGTATGAGGCAGGTAGTACTGGGTTACATGGTACCAGTAGCAAGGGCTATGCCCCTGACCTGACACATACAAAAACACGTGGAAATAAACCGAAGCACTTGAATTCCCCTGCACGAGGAATTCAGGTTGTGGCACTCCGTCACAAACAGTATAATGTTATAAATTCGTGTATTTTAACAAATGTGCCCCTTCATATCCCTGTGACTGTCCTCCAACTCGCTGTCTTCGATCAGCTTCAGATCCTCTCTGTTTCCGCGTTCCCAAAGTCGTACTATCCATTTGACCGCTGCTCTTTCTCTATCTCCATGCATCTCGCTTTTAATAAGGTCCCAGTCCAACTTCGTCAAACCTCTGCACTTAGGTTTTTTCAAGTCTTGCGTCAAAATCAACCTTTTCCCTCCCACCCGCATCTTCCCCCAACCCAACCCCTGCCCCTTCCATCATCCTACTCCATAGTTTCTCTAGCATTCTATTAACATGTATTTAGCTTCCATCTCTTTGAATCAGAGATGTACCTGCATGTGATTGACTGGTCTGTAGGAGATTTGATTTGTCTCTGCATTAGATTCAGCGCTACGAACAAATGTTTGTGCCCTTGTATTGATAAAGACGCACGGCAGCGTAAGACTGCTTGTGTTGTCGTCGTACTCACGCAGCTATCATACTACATTAATCTAACAATGTACTGGTGTGAACACGTTTCCTATGGGTATGGTTCAACGGTCGTTGCCTGTGTCAGCTTCTCTTACATTATCACAATGTCCATCACCAGGAATGACACAGTGGGAACAAGTTCAGACCTGAACGTCTGGCTGGTCTGATGCCCATTGCTCTGGTCAATACACGGGAAACAATGGAGCTGATTTATTTGGTGCATGGACAACTGTTTCAGTTCGCGATGCAACACACCAGATTATCCTCCACATGAGGTCATGAGAGACACCTGAACTCCTCAACCATTGCCAGTTTTAGTTGCTGAGGGACTCGGCTTCTGTAAGTTTCCATGTTCCCGGTGGGCGCAGAGCACATCGTGCCAGTGAAGAGACGAGGTGCAGGACCTGGCTGTGTGCTCTGTGGAGCACTGCTTGTGGCGGGGCCCGATTGTTCTGCCCGACTATTCTATGATACATTGTCTTCAGTATCCGCACATTTAAACCCCCTTGCCTTCCTTTTATGGGTTTTCTAATGCTCTGAAGTAGGTCTAAACTGTTCAAACTTGTTTTGCGCCTACATTGAAGGAAGGTCAAGCAGGTATCGCATGATTTCCGTAGGTGTGTCTTTTGTTGTTCCAAGGATCAGCCTCACAGCTTCATTTTGAACTCTTTCTAATTATTGGAGGCTGCTCTGAGACGGTGTTGTTAGCCAAAGTCCGTAGTCGATCACACTGAGGACGAGTGATTGATATAGCAGAAGTGGCGTTGTTCAATGCCTTTGGTTGCCATTGCTTTTAAGACTGAAAGACCCTTTTTGCATTTGAGAACAGTATTTTCCGTATGTTTTCTGAAGGTCAGCATCCTGTCGAACTGTATTCCTAGGTAGCGTAGGCATTCGGTTTTCTCGATCTGAATTCCGTTGAATGACACGGGGATCAGAAAACACACACACACACACACACACACACACACACACACACACACACACACACACACACACACACACACACTGCATGGATGGAAATTTGGGACGAGCAGGTGAGGACACCATAATCAGTTCTGATTGAATAGATATGTGTTCAAAGAAGATTGGGAAGAGGCTGTGGAAGCGGAGTGTCTGTTGTTCAGTCGAAATGTATCCCAGATGGTTGGACCTGAAAGCAATGAGTTTGTTGACTCCAATACAAACGGCTGTTGGCACACGTTTCCTCACTATCCACGCTTTCTCTCAGACTGCTGTCTGGTCAATTCAGTGGCGTTCTACAGTTCTGATTTAGTATGTTTTGAACATCAAGTACTAAATTCCCAACTGACGACAATAATCGCTTAGTCGCAGATTCTACACATTAGTAACAAATACTAGCTGATGAATAGTGCAATGGTTTGAATTTTGTGCCTTTGTGTAATTAAGAGAAACAGTAATTTGTTTTCTTTGTTATCGTTTATTCATTTACTTATTTTTTGTCTGCTCTTCTTTTTTTCACCACTCCCTTGTTCCTTAACATATGTAGTATACTGAGGTTACAATGTATTTGTATCGTCCATCTGTTTGTTCTGTTTCTTCCGCCATTGCAGTGTGTACATGTCAAACTGGGGGCACACGGTTGGACTTAGAGCTTCCTGTTTGTACATTGTCTTTATTATATTCCTCATAGGTAGGTGTGTGTGTGTGTGTGTGTGTGTGTGTGTGTGTGTGTGTGTGTGTGTGTGTGTGTGTGTCCCTCACCCTCTCTCTGTTTCTCTGTAATGTAATACAGTATACAATACGAATAGTATGTTTGGAGTAATAAATATTTTGGCTTGTATTCAAATGCAACATACATGTTACAGGATTTTCAGTTTCAGTTTCTCAAGGAGGCGTCACTGCGTCCGGACAAATCCATATTCGCTACACCACATCTGCTAGGCAGATGCCTGACACCAGCATAACTCAACATGCTTGTCATGCCTTGAGTGCATGCTTATATATTTGTGTGCCTATTAGTGGATTTTTCTCCTTTTTTCATAAATTTGCCAAAGGACAACACTGACTTGTGTGACACAAATGTCAAACACACACACACACACACACACACACACACACACACACACACACACACACACACACACGCACAGGCGGAATCAAATGCACCTCTAACTGGCAGGTTCTTTTTGACTCACTTGTGTAAACAAGTGTGTGTGTGTGTGTGTGTGTGTGTGTGTGTGTGTGTGTGTGTGTGTGTGTGTGTGTGTGTGTCCGTGGTAAACTTTAACATTTTTTGACATTTTCTCTGCAAATACTTTGTCAGTTGACACCAAATTAGGCATAAAAATAGGAAAAATTCAGTTCTTTCCAGTCATCTTGTTTAAAACAATATTGCACCTCTGGGATGGGCACCAAAAAAAATGAAGCCTAATTATATGCAAACTGCATTTACTGTTATATTTATATTTTTTGTATTCTCTAAACTTGGCACTTTGATCTGATGTTCGACACAACAACAAGAGCAGTCATTATTATCATTTTTTGTTCAAACAGGAACTTCTTTTGCTAAGCATGGAAGTTTTATTTATTTTGCAAACGTTTTGGTGCAGATGGTAAACAAGGGAAATTACTCTGTAATTAATGCTAGGGGACTTAATTTGCTTTAAGCTGATCTTTCTCATCTTAAACATTAGGACTTTGTTTTTCTTTTTTTTTAAACGCGAAGCTTTATAATAACAAATACAGAACATATTTTAACGATTATATATTTTTTTTAAAGTGTATCACAAGTGAGTCTTGAAGGCCTTGCCTCTCTTGTTTTTGATTGGATACAACCATTGATGAAGTTTGTTTTTTTTTTGTTTTTTTTTTAATTTCTACACAACTGCATTCATAACAGTACCACCCCTCAACGAATTCCGCCCTTTTCCCCCCGCATATAGAGCAATCAATTCTTCATTGTCGTTTACCACTTTCACTTTGCAGAGTAAAGGTGTTCGCAACGGTTTGTTGTTTGATCCTACTGTGCTCTGTTTCTTTGGCCCAGCCCCCCCCCCCCCCCCCCCCCCCCCCCACACACACACACAGAGGTCCTTACGCCTCTTACTGACAATTTCATTTGAATCGGATAAAAGTAATTTTGAAAACATCGTTACGATTGTGCACTGTAGTAGAAAAGTGATGCTCCGATCAAATCTGCTTTGTTTCTGCAGCTGGCATACATTTTATTGTCGTTTTACTACTTTTACTTCCCGCAGTAAAGTTGTTCAGAGTGGTGTCTTGCTATTTCTTCCTGTTGGCCCTGCCCAGCAGCTGCCAGAAGGTCTGTCTGTAGCGGGAGCCCATGCTGTAGTAGATGGCGATGTTGAAGGTGGCGTTGATGTAAGACATGATGTCCAAGAACCAGATGCCGGTGAAGTACAGGTTGTGGTACCGTCGGCCTGGGCTCATCTCTGGTATGAAGGGCCACACCACCCTGCCCACACATCAGATCTGTACTTTATCAAGCCACCCTACTGCACACACAGCAGGCACATCTGTAGCCCATCAATCCTTCAGTTCAGTTCAGTTCAGTTCAGTTGCTCAAGGAGGCTTCACTTGGTGTCGGACAAGTCTATACACGCTGCACTACATGTGTTAAGCAGAGGCCTGACAAGCAGTGTATAACCCGAGCAAGCTTAGTCAGTACTTGAGGCAAACTAAACGAAACTAAACAGATACATAGATAAACAACAACAACAACAACAACAAACAAATAAAAAATAATGAATAAATTAAAGAAAATAAAAAATAATAATAAAATGATAACAGATGAATAAACGATTAGATATAAACACACACACACACACACACACACACACACACACACACATATATATATATATATATATATATATATATATATTCTTTTCTTGGTGGATGTGAACTTGGTAAAGAAGCTGTTCAAGAGAGGAAAACATTTTTATTTTTTTATTTTTAGAATCTGTTTTGATTGGAGGAGTGGTGGTGTTTGATAGGAACAAAGCAAGGACCACTTAAATCCTGTTGTTGATCAACAACTCTACGGCATGTGAACACTAATTCTCACCTGAACAAGGCAATAGGGAATACACAGATGATGAAGAAGATGGAGTTGTAGACCAGCATCATGGTCAGGGCCACCTCTCGTGCTGACACAGTGCCACTGGACGAGGTACCAGACCGCCATGCTGCTGCCTGCCGGAGTTTGATCAGTGTCAAGGTCGTTGTCACAATCACAACCACGATCGTCACCACCGGAATAGCAATGCCGTATACAAAGGAATCAAAAAAGTCAATCACCTTCTGGTGATTCAGGTACAGCTGTGATGGGGCGAAGGTCCACACCTCGCTGCTGCTGGTGGGATCGAAGGCACACACTATACGGTACCGGGCAGCAACAAACAGGTACAGTCCCACCACCACCACGTTCACCAGCACAACGATGACGGTGGTCGTGGAGGTGGACAGCACAGTCTGGGAACGGAGAGGCTGCAGGATACAGAAACATCTCTCGCTGGCGATGATGGCAGAGATGACCTCAGACACCCAGGTGAAGCCGTAGAATCCAAGCATGTTATGGTTGGCGACAAACCGTACTATCACGCCATATCTGAAACAATAGCGTCAAACGATTATCGTGTACATAAGAAAGTTATCACAAAGTCAGAAAAAATCAACAACAACAAAAATCAAAACAAAATAATTAAAAAATCATCTTTCTTTTGGAGACGTGGGGAAGGTCTTTGTCACGTTACATGGGCTTTGTATGGCTCTCTCTCTCTCTCTCTCTCTCTCTCTTTCTCTCTCTCTCTCTCTCTCTCTCTCTATATATATATATAAACATATATATATATATATATATATATATATATATATATACATGCAGTCAAGGCCTGACAAGCGCGCTGGATTATGCTGCTGACTGTCAGGCATCTGCTTGGCAGATGTGGTGTAGCGTATATGGATTTGTCCGAACGCAGTGACGCCTCCTTGAGCTACTGAAACTGAAACTGAAACTGGTGAGCATCATGTTATGGTTTGCGTCAATCATAGGCCTGTCTTGCATAAGAATATACAACTTGTCGGGGGGAAAAAGTCAGATGCAGAGTTGAGACTAATCAAACTTGAATTGTAAGTTGGTGGTGTGTCCATCGAGATCGATGATGACTATCGTTGTCATCCAGCTGGGGGATGGGGGGAGGGTGGTGGTGGGGTGGGGGGAGGATGCTCATGAATCTATCTGCGAATGCGCAGATGGCTGAATAGTCCAATCTGCGCACGAAATGTTCGCTGACAGTTGGGGCAGACAAAGACAGGCATATCATTGTCAAGGAGCTTGTTTGCCCGTGACTTTCTGGCCTGCCTCTTCTGAACAGCTGCAGCAGTCCTGTTGGCCTCGCACAACTTGGCGCCTTTTGTTAAACAGGACTATCATAGAACACTGTTCAAAGGAACTCTCCTGTGGCAAAGGGGTAGGGGAAAGTGTGGGGTGGCGGGTTACGCGGTGGTGGTTGTGGTGAAAAGTTTCAGTTTTAACTCTCTCCATAGGAACGGCGAAAGAGACGACGTTAACAGCGTTTCAGCCCAATTACAACCATCAAAATATTGCAAGTGGAAGGCTCTTATACTGAAGAGGTGAATGTTGACAAAGAATACCACAATTCTGACGACGGAAGCTAAAGGCTGGGTCATTCAGACACCCACTGGACATCCGAGGGGTCTGTGTAGAGGAGAAGAGAAGACTGGCCGTACTGAGTGAGTTAATTACACAACTACTCCATACACGTACACCACATCTGCTACGTAGATGCCTGACAGTCAGCAGCATAATCCAGCGCGCTTGTCAGGCCTTGACTGCATGTATATATATATATATATATATATATATATATATAGAGAGAGAGAGAGAGAGAGAGAGAGAGGCAGACAGAGACAGACAGGCAGACAGGTAGGTAGGCAGGCAGGCAGACAGAGAGAGGGAGACAGAGATACAGACTGACAGACAGGCAGGCAGACAGACAGAGAGAGAGAGAGAGAGAGGAGAGAGAGAGACAGACAGACAGACAGGCAGGCAGGTAAAAAGACACAGAGACAGACAGACAGACAGAGAGTTTAGTACATACGCACATACATAACAAAGCTGAACAAATTCCTATTGATATCGCCTGTTAACGGACGACAGAAGTCAGTCTCATGCACACAGTAATACCCATACAACACTTTTTCGTGAAATCAAACAGATGAGTTTCAGTTTCAGTTTCACTTTCTCAAGGAGGCGTCACTGCGTTCGGACAAATCCATACACGCTACACCACATCTGTTGAGCAGATGCCTGACCAGCAGCATAACCCAACGCGCTTAGTCAGGCCTTGAGTGCATGCTTACATATTTGTGTACCTATGAAAGTGGATTTCATTTTACGTAATTTCGCCAGAGGACAACACTCTCGTTGCCATGGGTTCTTTTTCAGTGCGCCAAGTGCGTGCTGCACACGGGACCTCGGTTTATCGTCTCATCCGAATGACTAGACGCTCAGTTTGATTTTCCAGTCAAACTTAGGAGAAAGGGCGAGAGCTGGATTCGAACCCACACCCTCACGGACTCTCTGTATTGGCAGCTGAGCGTCTTAACCATTCTGCCACCTTCCTGAAACAACGCGTAATATGTAATGTGGCCAATAAACGCTCGACCCAAACTAAAGATAGAGTTTATAAAAAAAGAAGGGGTGGACGCTGCTAGGCCGGTTTTCAGTATTACGTACACACAAACTTGAGCTTCTTCTCCTTGAATACATTTCATATACAGAAAAGAGTTATCATCGTTCAGCATTTCTTGGTGCATACAAACTGTCCTTGTGTCATTTCGGAGAAAGTCGCAGTTCTTGATTGATATGGATACTTATATAGCGCCTATACTCAGTCAGAAACCAAGCTATAAGCACTTTACAAACCCGATGTCGTTTGCACAACAGGGTAGAGCCGACTGACAGCTGCCATTGGGCGCTCATCATTCGTTTCCTGTGTCATTCAATCAGATTTCAGGCACGCACACATACACGCTCAGACGGACATGTAACATTTTTCGTGTATGACCGTTTTTTTTTTTTATACCCCGCCATGTAGGCAGCCATACTCCTTCTTCAATAAAAGGCAGCCTTGATAAACATTGAGTGTCAACGAAATGTTTTCCAACTGCTGCCTTTTTTGTTTACAGGTGAGATGCCGTTGATGCGTGTTTGGCAAAGCGCTGAATGGAGAACAGGCCGCCAATGCTGTGCAGAAAAGGTATCAATGATAGGGAGGGTGTGCAGCCCGCTTTAGTGGTGCACTTTTCGTCGCTCGCAGAGCGAGAAGTAGGTCATATGACGACATGCGCAGCCCACCACCGGCTTCTCTGGGTATGCACTGCTTTTGTTCGAACAACTTTTCGGCAGAGTTTATCAGATACATAACAAGAAACACGCTCAAAGTAAACATAGAAGACTAAAGCAAATAATGGGTGTAATTATAAAGCTAAATATGTCTTGCAAACTTGCAAAAAATAGTAACCCAATATGTTCAAAATCCTTTCGTCAGAACAGAGATTTCCATGACGAAATTTTATCCTTTCTGTGACCTGAAAAAAAGGAAATGGAGACGCGCATGCGCACGTGGTTCTCGCTTTAAAAAAAAAAGAAAGAAAGAAAAAGAAAAAAAAGCCAGGGAAACCCCGACGAAAATCCTACCAAAACGAGCCTGCACATCCTCCCTGAGACTCCTGTGTGTGAGTGTGGAGGGAGGGAGGGGGGCAGGGTGAGGACAGTTGTTACATCCCTAAGGGTGGAAGCTAATGACGAAGAGCTGGACACACAAAAACAACTGTGGTAAAACGAAATTACTTCTCTTTGGTGGTGAACTGCCTGTAGATCTGTTCCACGTACAGGAGGAAGATGGTGCTCAGGTAGAGGAAGTCCGACAGGGCCAGTGAGAAGAGACACACGTTGATCCGTTCCTTCAGCCCCTGTCTGTAGAACACCGCCATGTTGATGACGTTGGCAGGCCCCCCGAACAGAAACAGAGGCACACTGAGGGTGTCTGCCACACGGCGCGTGATGGTCACTGCCTGAGCATTGAGCAGATTGTCAGGGTTGTCCCAGGGGATGAACTCTTCAAACTGCAGCACCATGCAGTCTGATGGATCTGTCTTCTGGGTGTCGTTGAGGAGGACATCTGTCACGTTGTGTTCAAGTGCTGCTGTCGTGGTCTCGCTGAAAATCGCAGCCATTGTTCCCACCTTTTGGAATTAAAGCTGACAACAGACACAGTTCATGCAATATAAATCAAATAGTCATACTGTTCTTTTGTCGCGTGTAATTTGAAAAGTTCCTGCACTCACCGTAAATCAGTGTGCTACACGTGGATTCAAATCCATAGAAAAGGAATCTAACGATTCATTGAACGGCACTTTGATCACAACTGAACAGCACTGGGGATTAGAAGCGTTGTACATTATACTGTAGTTTCTGATTCATTTTTTTAACGCAATACAATCAATCTCCTCAGTTGGGAAACAGATCTTTGAGAATCCAGATGCTCTTCGTACCTTTGTGACCAAGGTCCTTGTCACACAACTTCGTGAACAGTTCAGTCATCAGCTGTAAACTCACGTTGTGTGAAAAAGGACCCCATCTCATCCTATCTGATTTTAAAGGTGGTGACGTTTATTCATCAGATTATAGAAGACAGGAACGAACAGTGGAGATAATTTTTTTTCGCCGACAGTAAACGTTTATGGAACATGACCGTTGCACATTCGTGTTTCATAATTTCGGTATCAGATATTTATCTATGTCACACCGAACTTAGGTAACATTTACGCCAGGATAGTTTATTTCTGTAAATTAGTTATCACGTCAGCGTTAAAAGATGTATCGTTCCCCACCAGGCCGCTTTAATCAAGAATTTGTTTTACTTTATTAGTGCTTAATTGATATAGAAGTGAAGCTGACAGTTCGGTCATCATGCTCATGCTACACGGTGTGGGATTGGAGAAAATGGAGGGTTGGTCTCTTGCTGTTGTTGTGGCTTTTACATTTTCTCCTGTTAAAAAAACAAATAACATTTAACAACATCTAACCCTTCTTGTGCCCATGAGGTCATCAGAGGCACAATAGATTGCGTCTAACACTCCCAATCAGTCAGGGAATCAGGCAGTGAATGATTTCAAAAGAAAAAAAAAACATACAGAAGAAGTGTGTTTGTGTGTGTGTGTGTGTGTGTGTGTGTGTGTGTGTGTGTGTGTGTTAATACGCTCGTCTGCCAATACAGAAAGTCCATCAGGGTCTGTGTTCGAATCCCGCTCTCGCCTTTCTCCCAAGTTTAACTGGAAAACCAAACTGAGCGTACAATCATTCGGATGAGACGATAAACCGAGGTCCCGTGTGAAGCAAACACTTGGCGCACTGAAAAAAGAACCATGGCAACGAGAGTGCTGTCCTCTGGCAAAATTCTGTTGAAACCCCCTCTGTTTTTGTGTGTTCAGGCTAAATGACTACATATAGAAGAGTTGTTGTTGCTTTTTTGTTTGTTTGTTTGTTTGTTTTTCCTTCTGTTTACAGAGTTACATTAGAGCAGGACAATTTGAGCATGGACAGCAGCTGCTGTTGTTGATGGTGGCTGAGACTGACCACTCACCAGTTAGAACCCCAGCTTCTGTCATTGCTGCACATATCGAATGATTGGTATTGGGACAAGCCCGGAGCTTCCTTTTTGATGAAGTGTCAGGTGCAAAGGCAACATTGACTTGAAGTTAGGTACCTTGTAAATGGAGAGAGTTACCACTCTTTATTGTTTAATCCTTTACTCGCCTTGCCTCATTGTTCTTTTTTTTTTTAATAAGAAAACACAAATCCATCAAGACAACCATGTGTTTCTTCTGTAGTGTTCACATATCATGTGGAGTGATGGCCTAGAGGTAACGCGTCCGCCTAGGAAGCGAGAGAATCTGAGCGCGCTGGTTCGAATCACGGCTCGCCGCCGATATTTTCTCCCCCTCCACTAGGCCTTGAGTGGTGGTCTGGACGCTAGTCATTCGGATGAGACGATAAACCGAGGTCCCGTGTGCAGCATGCACTTAGCGCACGTAAAAGAACCCGCGGCAACAAAAGGGTTGTTCCTGGCAAAATTCTGTAGAAAAATCCACTTCGATAGGAAAAACAAATAAAACTGCACACAGGAAAAAATACAAAAAATGGGTGGCGCTGTAGCGTAGCAACGCGCTCTCCCTGGGGAGAGCAGCCCGAATTTCACACAGGGAAGAAATCTGTTGTGATAAAAAGAAATACAAATACAAATATATCATGTGTAGCATATGCAGGATTAAAATGCTATGCCAGTCTTGAATAAAAGTTAAGTTGTGTTTGCACATTTCTTCTCTCATTGCTGCTGTGTAGTCATGCCAAATGCTCAGTATAAGGACAAGCCTTTTCGATGATGTGTCCGGGTTTGTTCCAGTGTACCCTTTATTTACCAGCTGAATCAGTATCATAAGCAGCAATGTCTTGAAGTACCTCGCAAATGGAGAGAGTTACCATTCTTTATTGTGGTTTTACTCCTTAACTCTACCAGCTTCACTGTTCTTTCGTTTTGAACCCCAGCCTTCATTAATAATCCCCATCTTTGTTATGAAACTAATTCCAAGAGATTAACCTACACGGATGGAAAACAAACAGACTCACAGTTTTCAGTTTCAATTTCTCAAGGAGGCGTCACTGTGTTCGGACAAATCCATATACGCTACACCACATCTGTTAGGCAGATGCCTGACCAGCAGCATAGCCCAACGCTCTTAGTCTGGCATTGAGCGCATGCTTATATATAATTATTTGTGTATTCATCAGAGTGGATTTCTTCTACAGAATTTCGCCTGTTGTCCTCTGGCGTTGCCATGGGTTCTTTTTTCAGTGCGCACAACACACGGGACCTCGGTTTTATCGTCTCATCCGAATGCCTACAAGCTCAGTTTAATTTTCCAGTCATACTATAGAGGGAGGGCAAGAGCAGGATTCGAACCCAGACCCTCACAGAGACTAACAGAACAATGCTAGATAAGGACAGACGAGTGTGTAAGGCGTGTGAAAATGTGCAGATGCAAATTGAAGTTACATCCTGTTATCTAACAGTATAGTTCTACTCTCAATCTGATTACTTGTGATTTATTAGCTGTCTGTTTCGAAGATATTTAGATTGGTTGGGGATGGTTTGTATGACCGAGTTAACTCATTCAGTACGGCCAGTCCTCTCTTCTCCTCTACGCAGACCCCTCGGATGTCCAGTGGGTGTCTGAATGACCCAACCTTTTGCTTCCGTCGTCAGAATTGTGGTATCTTTGTCAACATTCACCTCTTCAGTATAAGCGGAGATTAGAAAAGAGAGATAAACCACTCGCGGCAGGTCCCTTCTTACTGTCTATAACAGTGCTGAAGCCGTTTTGGGGCACACATGCAGTGCGGAAGGGTGGGGGTAAATCACCCTCTCCTTCCCCACCTGAAGGAAACTGGTCGGTTCTGACGGTTCAGCTGCAGTAAAGCGAAAGTTAAGTTATGCCTGGAATTTCCCACGTGTAGTAAGATTCGCTGTATACAATGAAAACCGATTCATTTTTGCTTGGTTTTTAGCACGTTTGCATCTGCTTGAATGTAGATAATATAAAAAGAAAATAAAGCAGCTCCCCCCACCACCAACTCCACCCCCCCCCACCCCCCACCCCCCACCCCCAGCGCAATGTTGCACATGAGAGAGACAGTTATAAATTATTGAACTGCGTTTTCGTAACGCTACTTTTTCTTCACACTTTCTGGTTTACATCACCTTTTCTTCAACAACAAAAAAATATATATATCAAAACATAAAACACATATTCAGCTCTGTCTCTCTTCTAACATCTGTCTATACATACATACATGCATACATGAATACATACATACATAATTTCATATAGATCTATCAGTATGTAAATCTAAATCTATCTATATGTACATAATCATATATATAATTCATATATATACGAACGCTTCATGTTGCCCCAGCAGACCGTTGTATTGTGCTCTATCTATCTCTTTCAGTCTCTGTCTCTATCTCTGTCTCTCTCTCTCTCTCTCTCTCTCTGGAGTTTTACATGGCTGTTAAAAGCATCTACGATTCTGTACTTGTATGTGTTCGTGACAAAGGTATTTATTCAGACTTTTTTTCAGTGTCCAAGAGGGGTTAAACAAGGTTGTATGCTAAGCTCACAGCTGTTTTCCTTTTTCATCGGTGAATTGGCAGTGGAGTTATCAAAGAAGGGGAGACATGGAATACAAATGATACCTGGCGCAACAGATTTGCTCTTAATGCTATTTGCTGATGATGTTGTTCTCTTGTCTGACACACCCATAGGGTTACAAAATCAATTAAATGCCCTTAAGCAAGAAACAGACAGACTACAACAAACAGTGAATCTCGATAAGACCAATATTATAGTTTTCCGCAATGGAGGTCATCTTTCGACTCGTCAGTGAAAAATGGTGCTGTGGTGATAGGGAAATAAAAGTAACCAATACATATAAATATTTAGGAATGTTATTCACAACAAAATTGAGTTTGACATCTGCGTGGGATGAAGCAAACAGAAAAGGGAAAAAAGGTGTAATCCAAATTATAAAATCACTCAGGAGACTGCATTCGACTGACGCTTTCCTTTAGTTTGGGCGGGGCAAAGGCAGCTCATGAATAATGAATGCGTGTCGCGCCGCAGGCTGCCTGGCTTCAGCAATTTCTGCAAGTGGTTTATCTCTCTTTTCTAATCTCCGGTATAAGAGCCTTCCGCTTGCAATCTTTTGATGGTGGTAATTGGGGTGAAACGCTGTTAGCGTCGTCTCTTTCGCCGTTCGTATGGAGAGAGTTAACTCGAGAACTTCGTGCTGCTGGTGTCCAGGCAGGCAAGATCGATTTAATGTATGGCCCGACACCTTTCCTTTTTTCTCTGCCCAAGGCGGGTTTTTCGGTCTTCACGTGCAATGCGTGAAGCCTGCCGTGAGACATTGTGAGCTGTCCTCTCAAGGCTCAGCTTTCAAGCTTCAACAACACACGGAACACAGACGGCATAGCAAACAGGTTTCATCACTTGGCTGCGTGCCCTATACAGAGGCTACACATCTCTGGTATATGCCAGCGGCAGGCTATTCACTGGGCGCTGATGGACTTCTTAAAAGAAGTGAACATTTTTAACCAGATTTGAAGGTTTTAAACTATGGAAGTTTTTTTTTAAAACTTTGGAGTGGAAAGTTTGAAGTGGTGACTCGTTTTAATTGGTTGTTTTTTTTATCCTTGTAGTAGTTATTAACGCGGCGATAGCCTTGAGATGGCCTTAGTGGTCGGCGAGGCTCTAAACACCATAATTTCATTTCATTTAATTCACTGGGCAGAGGGTTTTTTGTGATTTTTTTTTATCTTTTTGCTGGTGTTGTCGTTGTTTGCAGTTGTTTTCTTAAGAAGATTGGAGCACCGTGACGAAATGAGAGACTTGAAATGCCAGAAATTCATTAATCAAGAATAGATTTTTCAGCTTTTTTTTTTTTTTCATTCAAGGAAACGTTATATTCAAACCGTTCGGCTGTATTTTTGGGGAAATAATGCTCAGCTCTACATTCAGACAGAAAAAGAAAAAAAAAAGATTGATTTGGATATAGAAAAAGAAAAAAAAAAGGATTTATTTCTATTGGAGCACAGGTGGTGAATTTTCCGAAGGAAGAAAACCAGTTCATTTTAAATCACCTTTACTTACTTGTAAGCCCTGGTTGTCTTGCCTCCCTTGGTTGGGACTAGTGTGGGTAGGAATCATTTCAATCTCCAAACTTTCGTTAAAATTGTGTAAATGTGTTGGAAACGTTTGTATCTTTTTTTTCTTTCTGTTTTTATAGTTCCATTAATATAAAGAGCTCATAGCTTCATGTTCTTGAACGAGAAGAATACTTAGAAGTTTCCCGTCGACAATATGTATTTTTGAGTAGCCTATGCAGCGGAGCATTTAGATTGGAATTATTATTTCTTCTCAGGGTTAAAACATATCCTCAATTATGTTAAATGCTTCTTAAAAACGAAGCCGCTCGAGGGTTCAAGAATTGAGTAAGTTAAATGTGTATTTCATTCATCAAAAGTGTATATGGTGATGAATGAAACTCCCACATAAATAAAATCTCACTCACTCACTCACTCCCTCCCCACAGACTACTTATCAGTTCACGTGACCAGAGACGAAGCTTGGGTTTTCCCCGTCTACAGCTTCCATTGTTTATCCTGCCCTGGGAAATGTATCAGGACCAGGACACTCGGGAACACTTCAAGACCACACTCCCACAAACACACACACACACACACACACACACACACACACGGCGCGTGCACGCACACACACACACACACTATTCCTCAACACTAATTCATTGAAAAAAAAAGGTTTCTGCACGCCCGAAACTGTTACAGACAGTCAAATTCCTTCAGAGAGATGCTGCTGTGAACTGATGAACGAACGGACTGATTGACCAATTCGTGCCTTCTATGTCCTGGAAGGTAGCTAATGGACTGAAAGACCAATTTGTGCCTTCTATGTCCTGGAAGGTAGCCAATGGGCTGATTGACCAATCTGTACCTTCTGTGTCCTGGAAGGTAGGTAACGGACTGATAGACCAATCCGTGCCTTCTATTTCCTGGAAGGTAGGTAACGGACTGATAGACCAATCCGTGCCTTCTATTTCCTGGAAGGTAGGTAACGGGCTGATTGACCAATATGTGCCTTCTATGTCCAGGAAGGTAGGTAACGGACTGATAGACCAATATGTACCTTCTATGTCCTGGAAGGTAGATAACGGACTGATAGACCAATCTGTGCCTTCTGTGTCCTGGAAGGTAGGTAACGGACTGATAGACCAATCCGTGCCTTCTATTTCCTGGAAGGTAGGTAACGGGCTGATAGACCAATCCGTGCCTTCTATTTCCTGGAAGGTAGGTAACGGGCTGATAGACCAATCCGTGCCTTCTATGTCCTGGAAGGTAGGTAACGGACTGATAGACCAATCCGTGCCTTCTATGTCCTGGAAGGTAGGTAACGGGCTGATAGACCAATCCGTGCCTTCTATGTCCTGGAAGGTAGGTAACGGACTGATAGACCAATCCGTGCCTTCTATGTCCTGGAAGGTAGCCAATGGGCTGATTGACCAATATGTGCCTTCTATTTCCTGGAAGGTAGGTAACGGGCTGATTGACCAATATGTGCCTTCTATGTCCTGGAAGGTAGGTAACGGACTGATAGACCAATCCGTGCCTTCTATGTCCTGGAAGGTAGCCAATGGGCTGATTGACCAATCTGTACCTTCTATGTCCTGGAAGGTAGGTAACGGACTGATAGACCAATCCGTGCCTTCTATGTCCTGGAAGGTAGCCAATGGGCTGATTGACCAATCCGTGCCTTCTATGTCCTGGAAGGTAGGTAACGGACTGATAGACCAATCCGTGCCTTCTATGTCCTGGAAGGTAGGTAACGGGCTGATTGACCAATATGTGCCTTCTATGTCCAGGAAGGTAGGTAACGGACTGATAGACCAATATGTACCTTCTATGTCCTGGAAGGTAGATAACGGACTGATAGACCAATCTGTACCTTCTGTGTCCTGGAAGGTAGCTGAATCAGAAATACGGTGTGGTGGTAAGATAGAATTCATGCACTGTTTGTCAGATCATTCATTTATTTATTTACTTGTTTAAATGTTAAAGATTCATTAACTTTATGATGTATCCACTTATTTGTTTATGCTGGTCAGGCATCTGCTTCGCAGATTTGGTGTAGCGTATATGGATGTGTCCGAACGCCTCTTTGAGGAACTGAACTGAACTGAACTGGTCATATTGCAATCACTAAAAGATGCAAGATATGTATCGTATCGTATCGCATTGCATTATCACTTTTATGTGAAATTTGGGTTGCTGTCCTTTTGGAAAAAACACACAAAAAAACCCACTTCGCCACAGTGCAGTACCACGTTGTTTTTCTGTTTTTTCTCTCAGTTGATAGATATGTGGTGTAACTATTTAAATAGAGTTCATTGTAGAAATCTTCAAGGGGACGGTTTTCTTGGCAGTATCCACATTTCCTCCCCTGTTCTTTTCTGTTTATAAGACGGACAATGTTGTATATTGGTTAACAATATTGTAATATAAACTCAACATTTCTTACCACTCCACTCTTTGACTGGCCTTCTTTACATCATTCAAGAGGTGAAGAAATGCAGAGTATGTATCACAATGTTATTTGAACAGATTTACATTTTGCTTTTCGTCTTCCGAACGAAAGTGAGTGGAACGAACACAGGGGAAGAAACGTGGATATTTCCGTTCTCTTATTGTCATGGATTGTTTTGTGCGTTCTGTGTGCGTGCTGCCAACGGGACTTCGGTTATTTCAAAAGACTAGGATTCAGACCACCGCCCACAGTCCAGTATTTGTATTTTGTATTTGTATTTCTTTTTATTACAACAGATTTCTCTGTGTGAAATTCAGGCTGCTCTCCCCAGGGAGAACGCGTCGCTACACTACAGCGCCACCCTTTTTTCTTTCTTTTCTTTTCTTGTATTTTTTCCTGCATGCAGTTTTGTTTGTTTTTTTCCTTTCGACGTGGATTGTTCTACAGAATTTTGCCAGGAACAACCCTTTTGTTGCCGTGGGTTCTTTTACGTGTGCTAAGTACATGCTGCACACGGGACCTCGGTTTATCGTCTCATCCGAATGACTAGCGTCTAGACCACCACTGAAGGTCTAGTGGAGGGGGAGAAAATATCGGCGGCTGAACCGTGATTCGAACCAGCGCGCTCAGATTCGCTTCCTAGGCGGACGCGTTACCTCTAGGCCATCACTCCAGTAGAGGAGGAATTTTTTTTTAAAATCCCAGTACAGTGGGGCTCGAACACGTGGACACTGACTTCCCCATTGAGCCCTCTACCACCAGGGCACTGACGTTCTTACAGTGACACATCTTTACCATATGTAGAAACCATAAGGAATCATTACGAAAGAGAAAGAAAGCATAATTCTGAATATCACATCGACACGCAGAAATCACACATACCTTCTTTAGTTAAGAAGACACTACCAAAAAATAGATCTGTCATCTTAAGGCATGAAAAGCATTATTCTTGATTATCACATTGACAGGCAGAAATCACGCATACTTTCTTTAATTGAGAAGACACTACCAAAAAAAAATCTGTAATCTTAAGGCATGAAAAGCATTATTCTTGATTATCACATTGACCGGCAGAAATCACGCATACTTTCTTTCATTAAGAAGACTATAGCCAAAACAGATATGTCATCATGAGGCATGGAAAGACGGAGTCGATGTGTTTCACTGTTCTATCACCGACACAACAAAACCCAGACTTGATCGCTGTGCTTTCAAAGACGACAGAAGAAGGTTGACTGAACGCTATATACAGCAGAAAACAAAGAGTTATTTTGTTTTGTCCGTTTCAAAGTATGCACAATGATGCCGCTAGCAGAGGATGGGGCGGGTGGGGGTGGGGTGGGGGTTGATAAGAGAAGGGGAGGGTGAGGGTATTATTGATGCGACTGGGGGAACACTAATGATGCAAGTGTATACCTTACTAGCAGAGTGAATAGAAATAAAATAGGAATAGTGTGTACTTTAAAAAAGTATAGATATGAAATGAATGAATGAGTGAAAAAGGGTGTAATTAATTAATCACATCTTCCTTGAGAGAGAGAGAGAGAGAAAAAAAAAAGATTATACAGAAATGTGTCGGCAAGTGTCACCGACATGTTTGTGCGCGCACACATGCACACATACGCACACACTATCTCTTTCTCAGTGGTTCGAACACACACGCGCGCGCGCGCGCGCACACACACACACACACAAATTTACGCACCCACATCCTGCTCACACACAAACACACGCACGCAGACTGACAGACAGACAGACACAATCTGGACAATACTATCAAATGATCTTTTTTTTTCACAAGGTGTTGGTATTTGAAATATATCACTGATTTTTACTGGACACTTTCACAGCTTCATCACTCACGCACAACCAGTTCACGCAACAGCTATGAATGAATAATTTTCATTTTCTGAGGGTAATAGACTTAGCATACATGCTTAATTTTCAACCAGCCCTCGAAAACATACAAACAAAATTTGAAAAATTATAATTGTAGCAAGTAAAAAAAGAGAAGGGAAAAAAGTGAACAAGCAAGAGAAATATCAATACATCAGTATCTTGTAAGGCTTGACTAAGTCCCAGATTTTTAGATAAGCGTCATAGAAGGTTGGAGCTTGTCATAGATTTTTAGATGAACATCTTGCATCTGTCTCCATAGCCATTGAGTGATTATTTGTTTGTAGAACTTTCACTTCTGAAGGGGTATCAGTTTTGCTTATAATTTTGCTCTAATCTCTGTGGAAGCGAACGATTGTACAAAATCAGTTTCGTGTAAGAAAAAAGACATGGACAAGAAAAAAGCGGTTGTACTGGTAGTCAGATGTACAGGTGAATACAGTGGAGTGATGGAATAGAGGTAACGCGTCCGCCTAAGAAGCGATAGAATCTGAGCGCGCTGGTTCGAACCACGGCTCAGTCGCCGGTATTTTCTCCCCCTCCACTAGACCTTGAGTGGTGGTCTGGACGCTAGTCATTCGGATGAGATGATAAACCGAGGTCCCGTGTGCAGCATGCACTTAGCGCACGTAAAATAACCCACGGCAACAAAAGGGTTGTCCCTGGCAAAATTCTGTAGAAAAATCCACTCCGATAGTAAAAACAAATAAAACTGCACGCAGGGGGGAAAAATGGGTATCGCTCTCAGTGTAGTGACGCGCTCTCCCTGTGGAGAGCAGCCCGAATTTCACACAGAGAAATCTCTTGTGACAAAAAAAAAGAGAGAAATACTAATACTGCGTGTTTGAGCAGACAATAAATTATGCCTTTCAGTGTGATGTCACAGTTTACAGACATACCTGCCACATTGGCTGTAGCACAGCTATACCTCAGTGTGGGTTTGTCGTATTTAGAAATCAGTTACATTTTCACTTTGAAAATTGATTTAAGCTGATTACTACTGACAATGAAGACCGCATTTAACAGAGTCGTCTTGGTAATCAGAACGGATAGAAAAAAAAAAAAGAAGAAAAGAAAAAGAGAAACTCTCTGATTCACCGAACGGCAGAAACAACGAAGGAGGAGAAGTCGACGACACTGGCCGCCCAGCCAGGCCGTTTGTGTGTGTGTGTGTGTGTGTGTGTGTGTGTGTGTAATGGCTGGATTTGACACCTCTCTACAAACTTTCGGACTGTCTGTAAGTTTCCACTTCAGTTGCCCACTTTGCTTTTTTTTTTTTCCCATGGCAAATTCAGCACAACTTTTGTAATGTTTTGTTTTGCTGGAGTGGATGAATTTTATGTCGTGTGTATGTCATTTCAGTTTTACTTTTGTTTGTTTATCTCTGTTGATTCTGTGTCGATTTTGTTTTTAGCTTTAAGGTAGATTTATTAGTGGTGTGTGTGTGTGTGTGTGTGTGTGTGTGTGTTGTACCATTTTGTGTTCTGTGAATAATTTGTGGGTGGTGAATCGTTTTCTCTCATTTATTTTTTTAAAATTTATTTACTATTTCTTCTTATCATTGTATCTTTAAAATGTTACAAAACTGTTACTGTATAGCGCAGTGAGCTTGGTGACCAGTATATCAAAATGTGTTGTGTCCTCAGTCCTGCCCACAGAGATGCTGGGGGAAAAGTCATGATTTTGCAAATGGTCCATGCATGCATAGCCTGCTGCATTGTATCGCTTTTGGTTTGCTGTGAATGCAGTGATTTCCCTCATTTTGTTTCTGCTTGAGGAATTCTGCATTTAACTTGACGACTTTGAAGAGAGTCGATATTTTGTAAGCTGAAGTTCCTGAAACAAGAAACAAAGTCCTGGAGAGAGACAAAGAAGTCAATATTTGACGAAGAGGTTGTTTGATGAATGTAATTGATGGAAGCAGTCTGGCTCATCTGTTTGTTCACATTCAGTTCAGTTCAGTTACTCAAGAGGTACTCACTCATTTACTCACGTGATGGCCTACAGGTAACGCGTCCGCCCAGGAAGCGAGAGAATCTGAGCGCTCTGGTTCGAATCACGGCTCAGTCGCTGATAGACCTTGAGTGGTAGTCTGGGCGCTAGTCATTCGGATGAGACGATAAACCGAGGTCCCGTGTGCAGCATGCACTTAGCGTAGGTAAAAGATCCCACGGCAACAAAAGGGTTGTTTCGGAAAACTTTAGAAAAATCCACTTCCATAGGAAAAACAAATAAAACTGCACGCAGGAAAAAATACAAACAAAATGGGTGGCTCTCTCAGTGTAGCGACACGCTCTCCCTGGGGAGAGCAGCCCGAAGTTCACACAGAGAAATCTGTTGTGACAAAAAAGAAAACAAAGAGAAAGAGAATACAAAGTGAGTCTTTGTTATAACCCTATGTCTCACACACCCACATACACACGGATACACAAACATCTGAAACATAGGGCTGTGATATAGACTCACTTCGTATTCAGCCCGTTTCCATTGTCTATTGTATGTATGCTGCATTATTTCGTGTATGCTTCTTATTTCAGTATCCAGCTCAAGCTGTTGAATTTTGGTATACTATTTTGCATACTATCTACAACAAACATGCTCCTCTTCAAACTAAAGGAGTTAAATATCGTTTAAAACTCCTTTGGCGTACCGAAGAAATTCAAGCAGACATACAATTTAGAGACTGTCTGTTGATAAAAGGATCTCGTGAGGACTACAAAAAATAAAGGAATTATGTAACGTCTCTCCTGCAAACAGGGAAAAAGAAATACTTCAGACAATTAATTGGTCAAAAGAAAAATAGCAGGTCTGTTTGGAAAACTATTAATTAGCTTACAAATAAAAACACGAATACTTCTTCAGACACACACACACACACACACACACACACACACACACAAACAAACAAACAAACATTGCACGCACGCACGCACGCACGAATACACATTTGCACGCGCACACATACACATACATATACACGTGTACACATAAACACACGCGCACGTAGACATACACACACGCGCGCGCACGCACACATATACACATACATACGAACAACACCTTGTTTTTTTGTTTCTTTGAGTAACAAACCGCGTTACTGGAACTTTTTAAAAATTCATTTACTTCTTTTTTTGCAGGTCGCTATCTGCTGATAATACTCATCATTAGCGAAGATCATACAGCGATCTAATATTAAACTACTAGCCGGCTGTAGTCGTCACCACAGGACACAGTAGTAGTAGTAGTGTATATATATATCCTCGGTAGCCAGAATCTTTTATCTGAACCGGGGGGGGGGGGGGGGGGGGATGGCAGTTGGGCGGGGTGAGGGTTTCTGGGCCTATTTCCGTTTCTGGCGCTTCCATTATCTCTGTTCATCAGTGCAGCCTGTAAAGGAGGAAAAGGAGCAGTGGATCTTGCTGCTGCTGCTGCTGATGATGATAATGGAGGGGTTACTTCCTGAAGCCTATCCGGATAATGCCTGCGTTTGCAACAGTGAGGCGGTGGGACTATTGGTGGTGGGACTATTGGTGGTGGGACTATTGGCGGTGGGACTATTGGTGGTGGGACTATTGGTGGTGGTACTATTGGTGGTGGGACTATTGGTGGTGGTACTATTGGTGGTGGGACTATTGGTGGTGGGACTATTGGTGGTGGTACTATTGGTGGTGGTACTATTGATGGTGGTACTATTGGTGATGAGACTATTGGCGGTAGTATTATTGGTGGTGGTACTATTGGCGGTGGGACTATTGGTGGTGGTACTATTGGCGGTGGGACTATTGGTGGTGGTACTATTGGCGGTGGTACTATTGGCGGTGGGACTATTGGTGGTGGGACTATTGGTGATGAGACTATTGGCGATGGGACTATTGGTGGTGGTACTATTGGTGGTGGGACTATTGGTGGTAGTACTATCGGCGGTGGTACTATTGGTGGTGGTACTATTGGTGGTAGTACTAGTAGTGGTGGTACTATTGGCGGTGGTACTATTGGTGGTGGGACTATTGGCGGTGGGACTATTGGTGGTGGTACTATTGGTGGTGGTACTATTAGTGATGAGACTATTGGCGATTGGACTATTGGTGGTTGTACTACTGGCGATTGGACTATTGGTGGTGGGACTATGGTGGTGGTACTATTGGTGGTGGTACTATTGGTGGTGGGACTATGGTGGTGGTACTATTGGTGGTGGTACTATTGGTGGTGGGACTATTGGCGGTGGTACTATTGGTGGTGGTACTATTGGCGATGGTACTATTGGTGTTGGTACTATTGGTGGTGGTACTATTGGTGGTGGGACTATGGTGGTGGTACTATTGGTGGTGGTACTATTGGCGGTGGGACTATTGGTGTTGGTACTTTTGGCGGTGGGACTATCGGCGGTGGGACTATTGGTTGTGGTACTATTGGCGATGGTACTATTGGTGGTGGGACTATGGTGGTGGTACTATTGGTGGTGGTACTATTGGCGGTGGGACTATTGGCGGTGGGACTATTGCGTGGTGAGCGAGAGCCGATCACGGTGAACGGGGTGGGTGGGGGTGGGGGAGAGGGTTGTTGCTGCTGCGAAACTGCCTCATTCGTAGGGTGGCGACTCGATTTCTTTCCTCGTGACTGCCGCCACCATGTCATGTTCGGGACTGACACTGTCACGTTCATTCTGCCATTCGGGTCGTCTGACCGAGTGCTGTTACTATCTACTTGGGACACATTTCGTCCTCCACCACCACCAAACCCCAAGACCCAGTGGCGAACACGTGTCGCACGGGCATTCATCAGTAGGGGGGGTGGGGTGGGGGGGGGGCAGCTACAGTCTTAGTCTGCAGAGGTGGGAAAGGAGCCTACAATGTCCAGTTTCAGTCGGAAGAGGACTACAACAGACAGCGTCCTCCTTCCAACCCAGCTTGATGTTTCTTTCTCCATTGATCTCTGAATTAACTCTTCAGAGTTGCACGTGCTTCTCTACAGGAGAAAGAAAGGTACTGTCGAAACAGCAGAAAACATTGTTCTGTAAGTACGACTACAGTCAGTATGACTCTTTTTTTCTTTTTCTCTTTCATTGACACTTTGGACTCGAATCAGCATGAGCACACTGAAAATAAAAAGAAGAAGAAAAAGGAAAGAAATTGTGCGCCTGTGTTCACGTGTGCTTGCCTGTCAGCTCGGCATGTGCCTTTCTTTATGTGCGCCCCCGGTCGATCGCACAAGTTCAGAATTTCTCTCTCCTCTCTCTCTCTCTCTCTCTCTCTCCCCCCCCTCTCTCTCTCTCTTTTTCCCCCTGCTCCCGCCCCACCCGTCAGGTTATCCGTGAATTCAGTCGGTGGTTTGCGTTTTGATTGACTAGCGTAGACACAGAGAGGCCACTAAAAACCCGAGTTTAATTCTCTCTCTCTCTCTCTCTCTCTCTCTCTCTCTCTCTCTCTCTCTCTCTCCTAGATACCAACGTGCAACAGGTTAAAGAACAGTTTATTCTTCCAAAATTTTTACAACCGACCATCCAATGTTCAGATCAGCGTTATTGCTATCAAACGTGAAATACCCAATGAAAGTCGCAATCTACAAAAATAAGGCGTTCCAGTTAAGATCGTGCTACATGGATGGATATGAAATTCAAAACCCTTGGCATGCAAAGTACCCTTGTTTCTTTCGTCTGATTTTCGTCCGTAACCCAGTGTTCCCTTTGACATGGGCAAATGGCCCAGTTCAGTAAATTATTTGTCTTGTCTTGTCCTGCCCCCCCCCCCATCCCCCCCACCATCCCCCCCCTCTCTCTCTCTCTCTCTCTCTCTCTCTCTGTATTGAATACATTGTCAGGTTATCGCTAAATTCCATCTGTGCTTTGCATTTTAATTCACCAGGATAGACACAGAGAAGCCATGAAAAACCCGAGCTTAATCTCTCTCTCTCTCTCTCTCTCTCTCTCTCTCTCTCTGCGAGCGAGAGAGAGAGAGAGTATGTGTGTGTTCTGTTTTTGTTGTTGTTGTTTTGTTTTGTTTTTTTATATGTCGATTATTAATACCATGCTTGTGCCTCTGTGTGTGTGTGTGTGTGTGTGTGTGTGTGTGTGTGTGTGTGTGTGTGTGTGTGTTATTTTTACCATGCTTATGCCTTTATGTAGTATGTCATTCTCTCGACACAGCTTAACAATTTACATATTTGCAGCAAATTCACTCCAGCTAAAATTCAATATGTCAAAAAGAAATATTATTGTATTTCGTGAGGGTGGTTATCTGAGCAGCACAAAAAGATGGGTGTGTGATGGTGTTTCGATGCCAGTTTTCAGTGTATGTAAATATCTGGGCATACTTTTTTTCCACACGCTTGAGTTTTGTTGGTTCTTGTAAAGATCTAGTAAGTAGGACCAAAAACGCTTTTGTTTGCTTTATGAAAAAGTTGCATATGTTACAAGACGTTTCTTTTTATGTGTTTTTTCAAACTATTTGATGCACAAATACAGCCTGTAGCGCAATACGGTTTGGAATTATGGGGTATAGATAAAGCTGCCATTCTTCGTGAATCAGTACATACCTTTGCTTTAAAAAAAAAAAGCTCTTGGTGTAGATAGGCAAACGCCCAACGATTTCACAAAGAAATCGTCATTGTTGTTTGAGAATGGTTTTGGTTTTGTTTGGTTGAACCAAAGTGTTGGCAGCATTCAAGCGTTTACTTCTGGTTTTTTTTTGTTTTTTTACCAACGATTGATAGATTGTAGATGGCAGAAATGGTCTGATCACAATCAAAATGGTGAACGGTTTAGTTTTTACAAGAATTTTTGAAACATGTCAGATCTGAAACCTTACTTGGTGTTAAATATGGGTAGATATTAAAATATACAACGACTAGATTGAGATTACTTTTTTCGGAATTAGCTGTCCGTCATTATAGGTACAGAACATGTAATCATAGTAATTTAATTTGTCCATGATGTAAAGACTCACAAGACAATGAGATACATTTTGTTCTTTGTTGTCTATCTCTTAAGAACACTCGAGAAGAATTCATTCCACCTAAATAGACCACCTACATTGATTAATTGAACTTACTGTCATCAACCTGTCCTGAAACTCTTCGAAAATTTTGTCTATTTTTATATGAAGCTTTCCGTTTCAGAGAAATTGTAACTTCGTGACAGCATGTTATTGTTCTGCATACTGACCCGTAACACTGTTTTGCTTATATGTTTGTTTAATTGAATATTTGGACGTTAGCATGCATTGCAATGTGATGTATATCTGTAGATAAAAGAATAATGTTCACATACTCCTTCATAGGGGGCCAAGGCCTATACATGAATAAACCATCTGGAATCAGAAATGTGTGTGTGTGTGTGTGTGTGTGTGTGTGTGTGTGTGTGTGTGTGTGTGTGTTGAATAGATTGTCAGGATATCCGTGAATTCCATCTGTGCCTTGCATTTTAATTCACCAGCACGAACACAAGATGCCACGAAAATCCCGAACTAATTTCGACAATGTTAATTAATAGATGCGGCATCGAACAATGAAAACAGTATACGTAGTTTTGCTATGCATCTTTTATAAAGCACTTCGGTTAAGAGAGACATTCATTTCTTAGGTTCACTTATAGTTTGCTGTGAAAAAAAAGTTGTCCATAGTCTTAACATTCAGAAAATGAAGAAAACTTCCTCATACTGCTGCTGAAGAGGAACTTACCAGCAAGAGAAGAGGCAGATGGTTTTCAAATGACTCCGCTAATATTGACCAAGATGTGGATGATGATCTGGACCCAGTTGTTCACCAATTCTACAAGCAACGCACGCTGGGGGCTGTTCGGAGACATTAAGCGTTGGACTTTCAATCTGAGGGTCGCGGGTTCGAATCTTGTTGGCACCTGGTGGGTAAAGGGTGGAGATTTTTCCGATCTCCCAGGTCATTATATGTGCAGACCTGCTAGTGCCTGAACCCCATTCGTGTGTATACGCACGCAGAAGATCAAATACGCACGTTAAAGATCCTGTTATACATGTCAGCGTTCGGTGGGTTATGGAAACAAGAACATACCCAGGATGCAACCACCACGCTCCCCCGAAAACGGAATATGGCTGTCTACATGGCGGGGTAAATAAACAAGACGGTCATACACGCAAAATGTAAAATGTTACATGTTTGTCTGAGTGTGTATGTGTGTGTGCCTGAAATATGATTGAATGACACAGGAAACGAATGATGAGCGCCCAATGGCGACTGTCAGTCGGCTCTACCCTGGTAGGCAGCCTGTTGTGTAAATGGCCCCGTCTTTGTAAAAGCGCTTAAAGCGTGGTCTCCGACCGAGGATAGGCGCTACATAAGTATCCATATCAATCAGTCAGTTAATCTTTATTTTGAACAACATTCGATGGCCACCATCACGGAACACCCCCTAATGGAATGAAACGTAGATGGAGGTTTTTGAAAGGCAGACCAAACGCTTGAGAGCTAGCTACAAAGAATCACGACATTTGATAATGATTGATTGATTGATTGATTGATTGATCGATTGATATGTATATATCAAACAAAGGGAACTCACCTGGAACCGTGTGGTTCTTGCCATTGGTGGACGTGCCACAGTTATGGTTCTTGTCATAATCCTTACCTAGATATGTATATATATATACCTTTTCCCTCAGCAGTAAGTTCAATTGTGGCAGGTCCACTTCCTTTGCGTTAGCTGTGCTTGACTATGTATGTATACATATGTATGTGTACATAACTACATGCATGTATATGAATGTGTATTGTGTGTGCGTGCGTTTATGTAAGTTTGTGCCTGCCTATGTGTGCGTATGTGTTAGGGTAGCTGTTAGATACACATGTATTGTTAAATATATATGTATGCAGTGTGTGTGTGTGTGCGTGTGTGTGTGTGTTTGTGTGTGTGTAGTCATATTTTAATGTGTGTATGTAACATAGATGTAATGTTTTATGTTAATAAAGCGTTTTTGTAAAGCACCTAGAGCAGATTTCTGGATAGTTTGCTATATAAGTATCCATTATTATTATTATTATCATTATTATTATTATTATCATTATTATTATTATTATTATTATTATTATTATTATTATATATCAAACAAAGGGGAGCTCATCCAGGACCTTGTGGTTCATGCCGTTGGTGATGTGCCACAGTTATGGTTCATGCCGACGTTCATGCTATAATGATGTATATATATATCACCAGTGATATGTATATGATATACATACATACATACATACATACATATATATATATATATATATATATATAGGTAAATTCACCCATTTCACGGTTCATGCCATAGTGCGACATGAGCACCCAATCTTCCTCCACGTCCATTGTCTTCGTGACGTTCTCCAACACTTTTCTGGTGACCACTAATGGACTGCGTGGGTGCAGGAGGAGGAAGAATTTTGTTCAATGTCCCGTCACACATATCGGTGACTTGAAGACATTTTGTGAGAGTATTAATGTATGCATTTGAGTGTTATCGTTTAGGAGAGGAGGGAGAGGGAAATGAATGGTGTATTGGGGGGGGAAACCAGAGTATGGGGGGTGAAGTTTGAACCAAATTACAATTACAGGAAATTACTGAAAGGTCTTCGTAAAAGAGAATTCGCTAATCTAACAAGTGAAATAACTAATACTGAATGCAAAAAAGACATAAAACATCAACGTTCTCAGTCATTTGTGATAACACATTTTCGTGCAGGTAAGGTTTCATCAAATCACAGTTTTAAAAAAAATTACACGCCTAATTGTCACATTACTGAAGCAAATGCACTTGACTTGAAAGCAATACATAGTTCGTAATGAATTTGATAATAGTCTGAGAGTTGAACTTAACTCAGAATTGGTCTGCGAACTGGACCAAAGTCTGAGAGAGTCCACTGACGAGGGTTTAGAGTTGAATGAAAGCACCTATGAGTGTTGAATAACTGTTTGCCCGTAATGTAAGTTGGGGTGGGAGTGTCCATGTGATCATAATGTCAGTATTGTTTTAGGTTCTTAATAATGATCGGGTTGAAATCTTTTTCTTTTTTTTTTTTCTTTTTTTTGTTGCTGCCCCATCATCTGCACCGTTTCAGTGGCACTACTCCCACGCCGATCATTTAGATTCCCCCATACACGGCCACACCCGGGTTCGTCCTTCGCAGTTCCAGCGTCGGCAGTCCACAGGGAACCATCGATGTTAGGTCGCCAGGAGGCCACACACCAGAGGAGACCCTGCACTGCTGCTGAGTCACTTCGGTGGTGTTCAGTGGTGCCTGTTCTGTTTTAACGTACTTAGGACACCACCTACTAAGCCCCCTACTAACGACAATAATGGCTTAGTCGCGGAGCCAGACTGAGTGAGCGTCCCTCCCAGAGTGGAGACCGCCACCACGTCCCTCAAACAACAGCCCCCCATGAATCTGCCGTCACTGACGACATTGACAGGACTCACCCCAAGCACGGAAGTGGAGGGGTATCGAAATTGAGGTCACCATGAGAGCAGGGCATGAAAGGCCACAGACTTTGAGACTATTTTGTTTATATTCATGACGATGAAGGAGGTGGAGGATGACGATGATGATGACGATGTTGCTATGGAGGTCCATTTTGGTTTGAGACTGCGTGACAAGGCTGTACTCTACGCTTCCTGTCATAATGATATCCCGGCGTTAACCAGGTCGGGTTGAAATCTTGTGCAATGAGGGTGGAGGAGAGGGGGTAGGGTAGGGTGGTTCTGAGAGTGAGGTGTGGGTTGGAAGGTGGGAATGTACTAGTTTGTGAGTCAGACATGGCAGGAGAAGACTGATTTTGTATGTGTGTGTGTGTGTGTGTGTGTGTGTGTGTGATTATATTTGTTTTATATATATATATATATATATATATATATATATATATATATATATATATATATATATACTCAGTTTCGTTACTATTCAGTTTTTTTTCTTTTAGTTTATTTTCAGTTTATTCTAATGTGCATGCACATGTCAAACAGTGAGTTTCTGCACCTTGGTATAGACAATAACCAGTGCTGAGCCCTGATGGTGTGGTAACCAGGGTCATCGTTTGGTAAAATAGAAATTGCTTGATAGGCGGTTGTATCTTACATCCAGTTTTGATTAAACTTGTCCTATTGGTGGGGGTGGGGGGGGGGACTGGGGGGGGCAATCACTCACACTCAGTATTGACCCACCCACCCCCACTCCCCACCCGCCGCTCCCAACACAACGACACCATCCTCGCAAACCCCCCCCTGTCCCCCCCCCCAACCCCCGGCCCACCCACCCGCCCCACTTTCCCAAACGAGTGTCAACCTGAGCAGTAAATAATAATAATAAGTCACGTTTGACGATGCTGAGTAGAATCCGATGCGCTAAGTTACAAGAAAGTTTTGTTTGTCTAAACGTTGCATCAAATAACTTTTTATTTGTCGATAATTTAGTTGTTTTTCTACAAAACAGGCCTATGACTGACGCACGCCATAAAAAGCTGATGGTTCAAAAGCAGTTTAGTTTGAACACAAGCTCACTGTGTTTGTGAACTGAAGGCCTGTGTGAGCAGCTTGGTCGTTCTTGTGGGTCAGGCCGGAGGTTCAAGGAAGACGGGGATGGGTGGGGTGGGGTGGAGGGGAACTCAGGAAGTGGCAGAGGAGCATCCCAGTAATGTGTCGTGTGTGGTGGAATCTGTCTGGCTCCACACACACCTTAGCCGCACACAATGCCCATGTAACTTGACAGAGACCTTCCCCAAGTGCCCGAACATACAGGGGAAAAGCCTCCACCAATGTACAGGGGTCTCTCCACAAAAGGCCAGAACGCTAGCTGACAGGAACAAGCCACTCACGAATGATGAAACAAACTAACGTTTATACCTTCACATGATGGGCACAAATAGCCGAGTGGATACAGCGTTGGACTTTCAATCTGAGGGTCCCAGTGTGATGAAAGTCATCACATCGAAGCAGACGTGTTTTGTTTTTTTTGTTTGTTGTTGTTTGTTTTTTTGTTGTTGTTGTTTTTTGTTTGTTTGTTTGTTTGTTTTTTCGTGTGACATTACTCTTTGTTGAGAGAGTCAATTTTGTTATATGCGTGGTTGGGGCGCTTGAGTGAACATTTATTTTTCTTATACGGATGTTCAGGTGAGAGCTCAGGTAGATGCATGCTCTCAAGCACACGACTTGTCTGTCATCGAACTTGTGAAGCTGTTCGGCTTACAGCCGCAGAGAACTTTGGCTCTGAGACCCTAGTGCTCAGGTGAGATTGAAAAAAAAACATAACTTAGAATATTTCTGGGGTTTATTTTATTTCATTGTTATAGCGTCGATGGAGTAATTTGGATAAGTGTATTTGTATGTGCATTTGATGGTCGTTTTGCTTTTTGATCTTTAAAGAAAAAGAACAACACAATGGTATGTTATCATACTGTTTCTAAACTTGGCAATAAGATTCCTTTTTGTCAAAGTGTTCATAATGTCACTGCTACTGTGACAGGGAGAAAAGAATATTGTTTTGCTTACACTTGATTTTACCTAATCTTTGTATCATTGTTAGAATGATTTCCACTGAGACTTTCTTCCTTAACGCTTAACGTGGCGAAAGCCTTGAGATGACCTTAGCTGTCGGCGAGGCTCTAAGCACCATAATTTGATTTGATTTGATTCTTCGTAACGGTGGAATAAAGGAATAAAAACTTGTAATATGTAAGTTCAATTGTGGCAGGTCCACAACTACATGCATGTATATGAATGTGTATTGTATGAATGTGTATTGTGTGTGCGTGTGTCTATGTAAGTTTGTGCCTGCCTATGTGTGCGTATGTGTTAGGGTAGCTGTTAGATACACATGTATGTTAAAATGTATGTATGCAGTGTGTGTGTGTGTGTGTGCGTGCGTGCGCGTGCGCGTGCGTGTGTGTGTGTGGTCACATTTTGGTGTGTGTATGTAACATAGATATAATGTTTTATGTTATCAAAAGCGTTTTTGTAAAGCACCTAGAGCAGATTTCTGGATAGTGTGCTATATAAGTATCCATTATTATTATTATTATTAATTACTAGCACTTGCTTGGAAACATATGACTGAATTGCGAAGACAGAAACAGGGTAAAAGATATTGTATATTTCGAAGACGATAGCTGAGGAATTGTGACTTTATAATTAGTAATTTAATGGTGAGGATGATGCGTGACTGAACCTAGGAAGTTAGTGAAATTGTACAGGGCACACACGCACCCACTCACACATGTGACTGACGGGACTAACGGACAAGACAAGACGATACTGGGACAAGCATAAACACGTACATTACCCAAGATGAACTGAATGTATCTTTATTTTGGTTTAACTCACTCAGTACGGCCAGTCCTCTCTTCTCCTTTACACAGACCCCTCGGATGTGCAGTGGGTGTCTGAATGACCCAACCTTTAGCTTCCGTCGTCAGAACTGTGGTATTCTTTGACAACATTCACCTCTTCAGTATAAGAGCCTTCCGCTTGCAATATTTTGATGATGGTAATTGGGATGAAACGCTGTTAACGTCGTCTCTTTCGCCGTTCGTAAGGAGAGAGTTAAAGGCTTGTGGGTTGGCGCTGGGCCGAGACCTAGCAGCCGCAACAGCAACAACAACAGCAGCAGCAGCAGTAACTGCTGATGGCGCCACTGTCGAGGGCAGCCAAGCTGTGGAGAAGGCGCTGAGGAGCAGCCTGTTTCCTGGACTGAGGACTGGAGTTAAACGAAATCTTTGGACAGAACTGAGTATTCCCGTTATGTGTTGTGCAGTGTGTTGTATGTTGTTGCCCTTCATAGTTAGTATGAGTGTGTGAGTGAATGTGATAATTTTTCAAATATATATATTTTTTTGTATATAGATATTTGTAAAGATATCCATCTCCTGTGTGATTATTGTGCACGTGAACATGGCTGACTGAGAGAAGTAAGATCTGAAATTTTTCTCTGTCTTTATGATAGTTTATCTAAACGAGTATGAATGGATGTCTTTACACCCGGGTTCGAATCTCGGTAACGGCGCCTGGTGGGTGAAGGGTGGAGATTTTCCCGAACTCCCAGGTCAACATATGTGCAGACCTGCTTGTGCCTGAACCCCCTTCGTGTGTATACGCAAGCAGATCAAATACGCACGTTAAAGATCCTGTAATCCAAGTCAGCGTTCGGTGGGTTATGGAAACAAGAACATACCCAGCATGCATCCCGAAAAACGGAGTATGGCTGCCTACATAGCGGGATGAAAACGGCCATACACGTAAAATCCCATTCGTGTACAAACGGGTGAACATGGGAGTTGCAGCCCACGAACAAAAAAAAAGCAAAAAAACACACACTCCCCCCTTTTCTCCCCCCCAAAAAAACCAAAAAACAAAACAAAAACAAAACAAAAAAACCTTCACATGATACATACAAACAAACGTTCGAGAACCGAAGGTCCTGATTCATTTCCCCAAACTGGCAAATATTTACCTCCTCCCTTGCCCAGTCGTATTATACTGAAGTTAAAAAATACAAAGAACAAACAAAGTTATATTGCTCCTGCCATTGATAACCACTTTCCGAAAAGATAAACAAATTCCTTTACTAAAACAGCAGCCTCAAATATCCCATATAACTAACAATGGCTAGCATCACGAAAAATATTCTTTTCCCTTTCAAACATTACCACAAAAATAAACTGCCTTTTTTATCTTTTTTTTTTTTATATTAACTTCTATTCATACATACCGACGTCAGCAGACGAACGAGATTGTGCTGAAACGACTGACGCTCTTGGGGTGGTCGTTGTCAACTAACTTCAGACTGCAGAATCTTTACAACAACATTTCCCATCCCACACAAATGCATGCAAGCCCACATCGATTCTCCCATGCAACTCTCGTGCAACAGCATATCTGTAAAGTTTCAGTCTGCAGTTCTGGAGTCACATTCCCGTTCAGCTGCGCACGAACTTTAGCAAGCACGTAAAGATGCAACAGCTGAGACGTTTGTGACACAAATAAACAAATAATTTCGTGTGTGGGGGGGGTGGGGGTGGGGTGAGGGTGGGTGGGTGGGTGTACGTGTGTGTGTGTGTGTGTGTGTGTGTGTGTGTGTGTGTGTGTGTGTGTGTGTGTGTGTTTGTGTGTGTGAATTTGACAAAGAAAATCCACACAGCAGATGAAACAGAGTAGGGCAGACATGCCGGAAAGCTTGTAGCTCTCAGACAAGAAAAGTCAAGAATGAGCATTCAGATCAGGACTGCCAGTTCCAAAGTTGTCCATGAGTCCTCAGATATCCAATACCCCAAGAGACTGGCATGTGCAACTTCAAATCAAGTTGTTCAAGGGTGCACTGACATCAACCAGAAGGTGTCTATTGCAGATCCTTCCGTGACACAAGTTGGTCCAATGACACTCCTGAATGCTTCAGCCCATGCCTTCTCCACTATATGGATTGTGATGCAAAAATGTGAGGCAATGACGAAGAATATATTTTAACTCTCTCCATACGAACGGCGAAAGAGACGACGTTAACAGCGTTTCACCCCAATTACCACCATCAAAATATTACAAGTGGAAGGCTCTTATACTGAAGAGGTGAATGTTGACAAAGAATACCACAATTCTGACGACGGAAGCTAAAGGTTGGGTCATTCAGACACCCACTGGACATCGGAGGGGTCTGTGTAGAGGAGAAGAGAGGACTGGCCGTACTGAGTGAGTTAACCGTCATCACATTTCACCGTCAGCTTTACATTGCTGTGGGATACAATGGACAGCTGTAAGGATTTCATCATCATGTTGGTAGAGGGTTCCAAACTCAGATGAACTTCTTCAAAGTCTTGGAAGACTACATAAATTCATAAGGCATTGGAAGACTGAAAAAGGGCGTTCTCAGTGAGACATCCGCATGGAATGTCATGAAAGGAAAAGAAGAAAACAAACTTGAGATTTTGAGGACAATACATGAAGTTCCAATCTCTTGAAGTCAGTTAACCAATGCTCCTCGAGACGTGAATGCGAACTATTCCTCTCATCCTTTACGGAGATGCTGCGTTCGTTCGGTTCATTCGACAGTTCCCGTTATACGTGATGTTGCCCGTTTTCTTGGTGTACAAGAAGCTGCTGACAATGACAGCTCCAGAGGTGCATCGAAGGTATGTATGTAGGGGTTGGAGATTTTATCACGAAAAAGACCAGGCAGTCGGTGACCAGGTCCTTGAGTCCATTAACAAGGGCAGGAAAAGGGGTGGGGACCTTGTGAGAATCACCAGGAATGGCAATGCTAAAGGCTGGTGGTGTTTCATCTTCAATATATATATATATATATATATATATATATATATATATATATATATATATATATCATGGTGGAAAGCTGACTGACGTGTGTATGGTGGCTTGATAAAGTACAGATCTGATGTGTGGGCAGGGTGGTGTGGCCCTTCATACCAGAGATGAGCCCAGGCCGACGGTACCACAACCTGTACTTCACCGGCATCTGGTTCTTGGACATCATGTCTTACATCAACGCCACCTTCAACATCGCCATCTACTACAGCATGGGCTCCCGCTACAGACAGACCTTCTGGCAGCTGCTGGGCAGGGTCAACAGGAAGAAACATAACAGCCAACACCCTGAACACCTTCATCACACAAAGTGAAAGTTCGTGAACTACAGTGAAATGTGTGCTCCAGATCAAATTAAATGAGATATGTTGCTCTCACTCAAGCCGAAAGCATGTATGCAAGAAAGCAGACGTTCGTCACAACAGATTTCTCTGTGTGAAATTCGGGCTGCTCTCCCCATGGAGAGCGCGTCGCTACACTGAGAGCGCCACCCTTTTTAAAAAAAAATTATTCCTGCGTGCAGTTTTGTTTTTCCTATCAAAGTGGAATTGTTTACACAATTTCGCCAGGGATAACCCTTTTGTTGCCGTGGGTTATTTTACTTGCGCTAAGTGCATGCTGCACACGGGACCTCGGTTCATCGTCTCATTCGAATGACTAGCGTACAGACCACAACTCAAGGTCTAGTGGAGGGGGAGAAAATATTGGCGACTGAGCCGTGATTCGAACCAGCGCGCTCAGATTCTCTGGCTTCCTAGGCGGACGGGTTACCTCTAGGCCATCACTCCACCT
>NC_134895.1:12648309-12668309 GCF_041734735.1 Babylonia areolata
CCCGAAATTGAAGTGATCTGCTCCAACATTTGAACGACCAATTATATGTTTGAGGTGGCCAACACTTGTTGCTGATATTATTGCAATAAAGGAAGTGATCTGCTCCAACATTTGAACGACCAATTATATGTTTGGGGTGGCCAACACTTGTTGCTGATATTATTGCAATAAAGGACTTGATAAACAGTATCTGCTCCAGCTGTCAGCTAATAACAAATGAGCATCTGCACGAAGGAAGCAGCCTATGCGTACCTACGAAAGTATTTACTCAGGCCTTGTTTGAGTTAAGCCATTAATGTCCTTTTTCAATATGAAAATTACATTATTTTATAGGTTATAGTCAGCATGGAACACATCTTACTATAGTTTTCGTTAAAACTTAGGAAATCGTCATTTAGAGGATACGTACGTCCCATTATTGGGACGGTGGGCACGTGTGGGTAGGGGTTTTCGTTCTTCTATAAATGGACACAGGGACAGAGATCAACAGACTGGTGGACTTTTAGTGAGTAAAATGCACTTTTCTTGGTAAGAACAAACACACAAACAATAAAGTACCATTAGTTAGTTTTTACGGATGGCTCAAAATCTGAGGAGGGAGTGGCTGCTTCTGCTTTTTGTCCGACTTCTCCCTCCCAAAGACTCACGAAACATATTCTGTCAGACAGTTCTGTGTTTACTGCAGAGCTAACTGCTTTAAATCTAGCTTTAAATGCTATATTGCAATCATCTAATCGTAAATTTGTTGTTTTTTCTGACTCGCTTTCTTCCCTGGAGGCAATAGCTCATCGTAATATTGATCATCCCAAACTTCGAGAATTCTTCAGTTTGTTTACCCATCTTAAAAGAAATGGTTTTGTAATCATTCTGGCTTGGGTGCCCGGTCATGTGGGCATTCAAGGGAACGAAATAGCAGATAATCTGGCTAAGAGTGCTGTTAGAGAGAAACAATGTAAGTTTTATATTCCTTTTACTGATTTTAAACCCAAAGTTCATCGGTATACTAAAGATCTCTGGCAGAAAGAATGGAATGAACAAATAGATAACAAATTATTTAAAATACGACCAAATCTTCAAGAGACTCTGCCTATGGCTGTGGTGAATCGAAAAGAAATGACAGTGCTGTGCCGACTTCATACAGGTCATACATACATCACACATTCCTACCTCCTGAAAGGAGAAGAAGCTCCTTGGTGTATTCCGTGTGATGAACCACTCACTGTGCAACATATTCTGATTGATTGTTGGGACTTTTATGACACACGACGGGTTTTTTTTTTACAGCAGATTCATTGAGAACGTTGTTCCGTGATGTCCCTCCGTGGACAATATTGCAATATTTAAAAGAAATAAATATTTTTAATAGTATTTAATATAGTATATGCTTAGTACAAAAGTTGTGAAATTTTTATCATGGAGTGATCACAGTGCAGTAGAAAGCTGAAAACATTGGGGTGGCCCATCTGCGGTGACCAGACTTTGAATGGTGGATAGCCCTGATATGGCCTTCATGGTCGGCTGGGCTCTAAGCAATATTTTTAATTTTAATTTAATAGTCTGTGCATTAATAACTTAGTTCTAAATAATGATTGAAATGAAATCAGTTTCCCAGATAAAGTCAGTCATCATTCTTATGTCAATGACATTCAGCTTCAGAAAAGTTATACCCCTGAAAATTTGTCTGCTTCCTAGACATTCAAAACTGGTTGACTCTACATGAATTACAAAACCGAAGCAATTATCATCGGAACTAAACAAAAACTTTCTTCCATCAAAACTGACACACTCAAACTTGGCGGTATATCCATCCCTCTTTCCAGCTCAGTCAGGAACCTCCGCGGTGTCCTTGACAACACACTGTCCATGCAAAAATGTATCAGTCAGACCTAGCAATCCTGATATTGTCAATTGTGGCACATCAGTTCCATTCGGGAATATCAGTCCACCGACACAACATCTAGACTTGTCGTTTCTCTCATTCTCTCTCGCCTTGACTACTGTAACTCTCTATTGTCTGATTTGCCTGCTTCATCCATTCAGTCCTTTCAGCGCATACTAAACTCTGCAGCCCAACTTGTCCCCAGAAAGAAAAATCTGAGCGTATTTCTCCTCTTTTACAACATCTCACACATGATAAAGTACAACATCTGCACTCTTTGTTATAAATGTATTCACAAATCTTTCCCTTCCTACCTGTGGCTGCCTTCACCTCTACATCCCATCCCGCTCTCTACAATTGGCTTTGGATCCACTCTGTTCGCGCATGCCTAGATTCAAACTCTCCACTGTTAAAAGCACACTGCATGCAAGCAGACGATTTCCCCTGAATAGCCTGCACCATCTGAGTCACAATATAGTATGCTCTTGTGTTATAATCATTGAAATATACACAGTCCCAAAAATGAGACTGTGGGCATAAATGGGTTAATGGCTGCAACGTGGAAATCTTATCTGCATGGGCTTATGGCGTGGTGTGATGTGGTGTATTGAACTGTCTTGTGCTGTGCTGTGATGTAATGTGATGTGGTGTGGTGTGGCGTGGTGAACGCCCCAGGTCGTCGAAGATGACCACGACTTCAGCAGCGTCAGAAGGAGGATCTGTATGGGTCCGGAGGTGACTGGTGAGGCCAATCCGGGCCCAGAAAGTTCGCCCACATGTGCGACACGTGGGATAGTGCTGCAGAGGAAGTGGAGGCAGCTCGTGCCTTACGTGCGATGCGTTTCCTCTGAGCCTCTGCAGTGCGTCTGTTTTCTACATGTGCTCCTTTTGTTATCTTGCTTCTCCAGTTTGGGCAGCCCAGCGCAAGCGATTCTGTTGCCATACAGAGATGGACAGACTTGGTCGTGTGCTCTTAGAGAGAGACTTGTGGATGCTGTGTGTGGGTGTGTTGGTGTTTGTTGGTGAGAATGTTATCAATGTTTTATGGCTAGTTTTTGTGTGTGTTGACAGAATAACGCAGCCTTCACTGTCGGACGGGCGTTAAACAGCGAGTAAACGCATCTATTAGTCCATACACATTGTCTTATTGAAGAAAAAACGGAAACAGACCAAAGGAGACATCAAAGATGGCTGCTGTCTTCAACACACTGATTTCAACTACACATCACAATGTTACAGGCGTTTCCCTGAACGGCTCTGACACATCTGTGCCATCCACATGTTTCGTGCTCACGTTTGAAGGTATCATCCCATGGGACAACCCATACAGCCTGGTCAGTGCTCACACTGAAAATCTCGTGCGTCGACTGAAAGATACCGTGGTGATACCTCTCTTATTTCTGATAGGTGGGCCTGCCAACATCATCAACATGGCGGTGTTCTACAAGCAGGGTCTGAAGGAACGGATCAACGTGTGTTTGTTCTCACTTTCCCTGTCTGATTTCCTGTATCTACTGTTCATCACGATTGCCTACGCGGAACAGATCCATCTGCAGTTTACCACGAGCGAAAGGTAATAGGAAGAGAATGTGTGATGTAGTTAAATTTCAACCACCATTAACTCATTTTGTGCTCGATTTCTAAAGTAAAGGGCATGTGGTTCGTCCGTCGGGATCGACGAGGACCATCTAGTCATTCTGGGGGTGGGTGGGTTGGGCTCTGTGTGTGCGCAGATGACTGATCAGGCCAATCCGCGCCCGGAAGGTTCTGACGCAGTGTGGACAGGGGATGGTGGCGGCTGTCGGGGACTTGCTGGCACTGCTTTTCCTGGCCTGTCTGCATTGCTCTGCTGCAGCGATTCTGTTGGCCTCACAGGATTTGGCGCCTTTGTGGACAGCTGAACGCCACTTTGGTCTGTCCATTGCATTCAGCTCCCATGTGTCGTGGCTGATGTTGAAGGCCTTCAGAGAAGCTTTCAGAGTGTCTTTGAAGCGCTTCTTTTGGCCTCCATGGGAGCGCTTGCCATGTTGGAGTTCACCGTACAGCAGTTTCTTGGGGAGCCGGTGGTCTGGCATGCGAACTACATGGCCTGCCCAGCGCAGCTGGGCCTGCATCAAGATGGTGTAGATGCTGGGCAAGTTTGCACGAGTGAGCACCCCAGCAAGGGGCATAGTGCAGAACTGAAAACACAGGGAAAGGAAACATAAACAATTTAAAATGGGATGAGAAAGTCAGAAATGTTCTCACAGCAGATGGTCTGTGGGTAGACCTAGCCCAAATAACTAGCATTTGTGTAGAAAAGTTTAGTCAATGAAATGAAAGTAAATCAGATCATGAGGGTCCATGTCTTGCATGCATGCAGTAAGAGTGAATAATACCAGCGCATGCAGATGCCTGATTTTGTGTTTCATGAAAATGGTGCTGACCTTTCTGGTTTGGATCCTTCGTTATTAATGATGGGTTCCAGGTAAGTGAACTGTTGAACAGTACCTAGTTGAAGACCCTGGGCGGTTTTATTTGCAGTGGTTGTAAAACAAGAAATCAGCACGAGTTACATTTTCAGAATTGTTATTTTTTTAAAAATCGACCTCGCTCCAAACTCATTACACTGCATTCAAAATACCAATAGTGGGCTATCTGCATTGGTTTAATGAGGTACAGAAACGTTCTCACTGAGTATTTCAGTCAATCATTTCACCATCACCATCAAAACCATTATTTCTGTTGTTACTACTACTACTACTACTGCTGCTGTTGCTGCTACAACCACTACTGCTACATTACTACAACCACTACCACACAAGAGACCTTCATAGTCCCCTATCAATTGTATTTGCTTCTGTCTGGCTCCTTCTTGGTGTCTGCCTGCAGACTCTTCGCCAGGCGTTTATTGGTCCATCTCTTGCTCTCTTCCCTTTGGGGTTCATGTCAGGGTGTGTCGGGCAATGTTCCTTAGTAGGTTTTTATGCAGCAGATGTGGTGAAGTGTATAGGGACCTGTCTGCACGCTTTGACACCTCCTTGAAAATGAAAACTGAAAAACAAAGTGGTGATGCTTGACGCTGGCGTTCGTAGCGTGTGTCCAACCCTCCCCTCCCCCCTTCCCCCGCCCCCTCCTCCACTCCTCCTCCCCTCTAACGAAATATCTTTAAAAAAAAAAAAAAAGAACAGAAAAGAAAGAAAAAAAAGGAAGTTCTTGGAGATGCTGCCTGCTGACACAGCCTAGTTTTCATCAAGAATGTCACCTGGTATTTTGATGATTAATTAGTTACCATCACCAACTCAGTACAATTTTTACTCCATTTCCATGATGAGTTGGAAGGTGCTGTGTAGAATCGGTTAGGCATTGGACTTCTGATCCGGTGTTCACCAGTGATCAGAGTTCGAGGTCGCGATTCGTCATGGTGTTGTGTCCTTAGAAACTTCTTCTTCTGCGTTCACTCGTAAGCACACGAGTGGGCTTTTACGTGTATGACCGTTTTTACCCCGCCATGTAGGCAGCCATACTCCGTTTTCGGGGGTGTGCATGCTGGGTATGTTCTTGTTTCCATAACCCACCGAACGCTGACATGGTTTACAGGATCTTTAACGTGCGTATTTGATCTTCTGCTTGCATATACACACGAAGGGGGTTCAGGCACTAGCAGGTCTGCACATATGTTGACCTGGGAGATCGTAAAAATCTCCACCCTTTACCCACCAGGCGCCGTCACCGTGATTCGAACCCGGGACCCTCAGACTGACAGTCCAACGCTTTAACCACTCGGCTATTGCGCCCGTCGTCCTTAGAAACGAAACTTTACTCTCGAAACTCCTCACTCAGACCAGGTGTGCATGGATGCCTGACTTAGGTTAGGGAAGGTTAAAACGGCAGAAAGAGAGGACTGGGCCCAGCCTTCCTGTTCCGGTCCCTGGATACAGTAGATATGAATTCATTGCCCCGATAGCCATGAAAGGCAATGGGACATTTAGCCTTGATATATTTTTTTTCAGGTTTGGTCCCATCTCCCGCTTTATTGCCAACCACAACCTACTGGGATTCTACGGCTTCACCTGGGTGTCTCAAGTCATCTCTGCCATGATCGCCAGTGAGAGATGCAGCCTCTCCGTTCCCAGACTGTGCTGTCCACCTCCACCACCACCACCGTCATCGTCATCATCAATATCATCGTTTTGACTCTGTATTCCATCGTCACCACCCGGTACCGCGCAGTGTGTGCCCATGATCCTGTGACTGGCTCGGACTTCTGGATCGTCACCCCCAGTCAGTTCTACTTTGACAATCAGCAGCTTGTTGATTCCCTTGATGCTTTTGTGTTTGGCTTGGGCATCCCTCTGGTGATGACGGTAGTGGTGACGGTGACGACGATGGTGACGATGATCAAGCTCCGTCAGGCAGCAGCATGGCGGTCTGGTACCTCGTCCAGTGGCAGTGTGTCTGCACGAGAGGTGGCGCTGACCATGATGCTGGTCTACAACTCCATCTTCTTCGTCATCTGTGTCTTCCCGTTGACTATGTTCAGGTGAGTGCAGAATTAACATGGAACTGTCATGATCGGATGTATATTTTAAATGCTACATGTAAAACGTTTGCTATAATTATAAAAGGCAAATCCATATTTATTTTTTTAAGGGGGGTGACACGATTACCAGTTTGGGTCCAAGATAAGAGGGTGGATCAGATTATTATCCTGCCACCTGGAGCACGTGTATGGTTTTCCCGAATTCCAATTACCTGGTTATTTAGATATTATCATGAAGCATCTGATCCAATCAATACAAGTATTCTTCAAGGGCAAGGTTTTGAAGCTCAGTACACTGCTCACAAGCTGTACATATTATGTATCTGTGACAAAAAGAAAGCGACAGTCGCATCCCACGTATCATATATATATATATATATATATATATATATATATATATATATATATATATATATATATAACACATCAGCAGATGTATAGTCATATGAAACTGTTTTAGAGGCAGCAACACCTACAGGTTTCACGTCCAGTGAATTGAGGTTTTTCATCAATCTTCCATTTCTCTATCACAACAGGCAGATTTTGGTAATAATCATGTTCTTATGATCAAAAGATAATATCATAGGTAGTCAGGCCACAGGTTCTCCTCCACTACTGGTAACCGTGCAACCTAGCTCCATCTGTCGCATGTGGGGAGTAAACCCAACATGAAGATTCAATCTACTGAGGGATTGATTCTGCCAGATGACTTGCCCAAGATATGTCACATGGAAAAAAAGGTTACAGAAACCATAAGAATATCCGTGGAAGAAAAATAGTTAAATTCACCACCTGGAACGAAAGAACAGGCAGGTTGAAAAACTGAAGAAAATGACTGATGAGATGGAATAGGGAGACCTGGCGTGTCCTATGCCTCTGTGAAGCTAGATGGAACAATGGAGAAGTACGGACAGATGTGCATGTACTGTGGTGTAACGAATGAAAGAACGAACATATACATAGAGTGGGGTTTATGGTCAACAAGAACACAATGAATACAGCACTGGGATGCTGCCCTGTTTCATGCAGGGTCGTGATCATCTACTTGCGAGCGAAACAATTCAACATCACGGAAGTGAAATTCATGCCCACATATAAGACAATGATTATGCCTAGATTGAAGAAGAATTCTTCAGTCAGTTTAAGACTGTCATCAACAAGGTTGACAAGAAAGTATCCGTATCGTTCAGACGTTGCGGCTGGTGAAGATGCCCAGGAACCTGGAGGAATTTATGCAGTCCCGATTATAACGAGAACACCAATGACAGGGGACTATGCCTGCTAGAATTTGTGACAACGAATTTGTTCTGGTTGATACTCTTGGTGAGCATAGAACATCTCGGCGATGGATGTAACACTCCCCAAGCAGTCAGAGCCACAGCTGGATAGGCAATGGTCGTGTAAAAAAAATAAGTCTGGAATCAGTATGGCTAAAAAATACGAAGAGCTGACCCTGTCAGTGACCACGACCTTGACATGATGAACTGTAAAGTACGATTGACGAAAAAGATAGGCAAAAAATCAGCCATCGCAAATTCACTCTTGACAAGCTGAAAGATCCTGACATCGCTGATCAATACCAAGCAGTCACTGAAAGAAAATTGTCTCCACTACTACTTGAAGAAGATATCGAAGCCCTCACAACTGATTTTCAACGAAATAACTGCCGAAACAGCAGCAGCAGTCTAGGGATCAGCTGATGGAAGTTCAAGCCATGGATCACAAACAATATCAGGAAGGCTAACACCACCTCTACGAAAAGCATGACCAAGCTCTTGTGTGCACAGGTATACTCCATCTTGTTGAACGCACGAGACACGTGGATCCTCATGGCGAATTTGGAAAGACGACTTCAAGTCATGGAAATGAGATGTTATTGTATCATACTCAACATCTGATACACTTATCACATCATCGGTGAGCAAGTGTGTCAAACCATCTGGTAGTGCATTGGACCACATGAAGATCTGTTGACATCAGTTAAGAAAAGTGAACTGCATTGGTATGGCAACTTGGCCTTGCTAAAACAATCCTCCGAGGAACTGTTGACGGAGGGAGATGAAGCAGCAGACAGGAAAAAAACAAACATGGGCTGACAGCATTGCAGAATGGACAGGAAAACTATTTGCAGAGACCAAGGCTTTCACATACAACTGGCAAACCTGGGGAAATCTGGCGAGCAGTTCATCGGTAAATGAAGGAGAATGGAATCATAGTTGTTGGTAATATTCATGAAGTAATCATTGTGATAATTTACCCACATGGATTTCATTCGTGCTGAGAGGCCCTGTATTTATCATGTTAGGCTATCCATTTCTGTTGATATGAATGTCAATGACTGCACATCCAAACATTTAATTGTTAATTTTTAGTTTGATTTTCTGCATGCCATGGCTGACACATGTTTAGTGTAGCTGTAGAGACAAACGTGTCCTCATCTCCACAGAGTGGCGTGGCTGTTTCTACCAGAGATGAATGCCGGGCGACGTCAGCACAACCTCTACTTTGTAATTACCTGGTTCACGGACATCCTGTCCTACATCAACGCCACCTTCAACATCGTTGTCTACTGCGTCATGGGCTCCCGCTACAGACAGACCTTCAGGCAGCTGCTGGGCAGGGCCAAAAAGACAGGCAACAGGAAGTAGATTCATACTGATGCTGGGGTCACCAGCCAGGGTGGGTAGTGCTGCATGCTGTACAGAAACAACGAGGTGTTGCTGCTCACAGAAACGAACTTGCATTCAGGATGAATGTTGCTCTGAGCACTTCCACCCCCGATGTCTCTGCTTCCCTTTGGCTTTGTGGTGCAGTAAAAGTTTGTCTATGTATTCATGGGTTGAATGTTTTCTTTTGTTGTACATTTTCAACAGTTTGTTTCGCAAGGGCTGGACAAAAAGCATGTGTGTGAATAAATGTGTGCCGAACTTGTGATTTTTTTGTTTGTTTGCTTTTGTTTTTGTTTTGTTTTGTTTGTTTGTTGTTGTTTGTTGTTGTTTTTTTATCATGTGCGAGCACGGTGTTCCATCGAAATATGTTAACAGGTCATCCGATTCCACAAATCTCCGCCGTCCCAAGTCTAAGCGTGCATGGTAAGCCAGTTCACACTCAGTGATTTTGATTGTATGGAGAAAGAAAAACTGTAATTAAAAAAGCCTTTGGAAAGATTAAAAGGTGCGTAATTATAAATGAATAATTAAAAGGAGGTCTAAATATGGTTGACATGAAGCTTTTACAACAGTCTTTTCAGTGTGAATGGCTGATCAGCCTGTCTGAAGCTTCTAACGGATGTAAATGGTCGTGGATTCCACGAATTTACTTTTCCATATTTGGAAGATATTTTTCCGTTTTAAACTCCTGTTGGGGTAAAGAAATTTAGAGGTCTTGAGGAAATCCCCTGTTTGTTCTTGCGGGAATTGCTGAATGTGTGGCTTCTGAATAATAAAATAAGCACCCCTGGCAATTTTCGATTGGAATGGATTTGGAATAATGAGAGGATTACTTATCAGAATAACGTTATATACTTTAGAGAATGAGCTGTTAAAGGTACAACGCACATACATGATTTGTTGAACGACAATACCATGATATCATTTAGAGAGGTTCAGGATATTCTAGGACCATCACCAGCTCTGTTTCATCAGTGCGTTGCAGTATGTCAAGCTGTAAAATCTTTTCTAAGGATTTTTCCCAAATGTATTTATGATGAAGTTCAAGAACATGTGTCTGTAATAATGGCAACAATTTAAAAACATTCAAGAATGTTTCACACAAATATGATTGAAAGGTTTGCTTGTATACCTTATTGTGAAAACTTCTGACTAAATAAACTTGGAATTTCAATAGACAAGACTTACTGGGGTCTAGCTAGAAAAACAACTGCAGCAGATTACGGGAGTTACATTGTTTGCTTACTATATATCCAAAAAACATTCTGCTGTTCAAAATGGGAATTGTGAGCAACAATTAATGTACAATTTGCACTAACGAGGTAGATTACGTTGGACACTGTTACAAAATTAATCACATTGTCATGTGTAGAAAAAAAATCTTTTTTTTGGGGGGGTGGGGGGGGGGGGATTGATGTACGATTAGTTCTATATCGAAAGCTTTACTTGGGATTCCTGCAAGGAGTGGTCTTTTTTTCTAAAATACTTTAATCATCTAGTTCTGATTGCGAAAATGTGCTTTAGCAAATTTCGCTATGGCACTCCCATATACATTCAGTATTTACTTGATCGATAGAATTGTCATTGAGAAAACTCGTATAATATCAATCATAAAAAGAGACCTAATCATTCGCAAATAATGCTACATGATACTTTTAAGTTTTATTTTAAAAGAGCACACACAAACTGATTAATCACAAAGAGCCGAAAGAAGTCGTTCAAAAAATTAAATAGAGCGTGGGCAAATGCATGTGTTAAAGCGGTGAATGACACCAAATGTTTACCATGCGAAAAATAGTGTTCACGTTTGGATTGAACATAAACACTATAACATTAGTGTCTATGGGTTTAACAGCAGTTACCAATGTACGAAACGAATTGGTTTTGTCTGCTTTACAATACAGCTATTTATGACATTTAGCGTGCATTTTATCCGTCTGGTTATGCTATAGGTTTTAAAGTACTGTTAATCGCTGATTCTGTTTTTCTGTACTTTTTCGTTTATACGACGGAAAAGCTTGTAAACTGGTTGATATTACTGTAATATACACTACATTTCTTCTCCTCCACTCTTTGACTGGCTTTCTTCACGTCTTTTGACAGGGAAAGAAATATAGAGTATATATTACAATGTTATTTAAAGAAATTTACGACTTCTCCGTCAAAGGAACGAAACTGAATGAAAAGGATCACAGGGGAAGAAATGTGAATATTGCCACCACTGCTCTAAAAGTAGAGTGGCTGGCCACACTATTTATAGATCAGTGTATTGCCGCCCTTTTTGGGTAATGTCCTTTGTTTTCTAATTCGGTATTCAGGGAAACATTTCTGCTGAAGGAACCACACATATGAACGGACATTGTGCAAATAGTGGCCTGTTCGGCATAATATCAATAGGTTGTTAACTCACTCAGTACGGCCAGTCCTCTCTTCTCCTCTACACAGACCCCTCGGATGTCCAGTGGGTGTCTGAATGAGTTAAACTGTATACCCAAGCCCCGTATCTTAGCAGCCTTCATGGAGATAATGTAACAGCCGTCTGCACCACCTTTCCTCTCTGGTACTGTGACTCTTCACCCATCTTTCACTCACATACACACATACGTGCGCGCGCGTGTGTGTGTGTGTGTGTGTGTGTGTGTGTATGTGTGTAGGCTTGGTGCATTAATGTTTCTAGAAGCCATGTCAGTACAAAACCCATCCTGGTAGGTGAATTTTCCACTCAGTTGCCAAACTGGGTAAGTGAAAAATAGTGAATGTTGACTCCAGCTAGTAGAATCTTACTTGGATCTGTCAATTCCTGACACCGTTTGAGTGTTTCACAGTGCTAATGTTGGAATGTTGGCTTTACGTTTCAACTCTGCATGTTGCTGTTTACAGTAGAGGTTAACTCTCTCCATACGAACGGCGAAAGAGACGACGTTAACAACGTTTCATCCCAATTACCATCATCAAAATATTGTAGTCGGAAGGCTCTTATACTGAAGAGGTGAATGTTGACAAAGAATACCACAGTTCTGACGACGGAAGCTAAAGTTTGGGTCATTGAGACACCCACTGGACATCCGAGGGGTATGTGTAGAGGAGAAGAGAGGACTGGCCGTACCGAGTGAGTTAAAAAAATTGAAATAATAATAAAAATAAAAAAACAACAACACCACACTCTTCAGCTGGCCCTGGATGGTCAGCTGGGCTAAATTCCACTTATTGTTTTCCGGGAAAAAAACAAAAGAATATTGTTGAAACTACAAGCATTTGTCTCTTCCATTTGTAGTTCCTTTCGGTAAAGCTACGCCTGTGGTTAATGGATGAGGATGAATTATTTATTAATGAAAACTGGCGGTGCCTGTTGGTCTTTTGTTTTTTTCCTCTTTGTTCTTTTGGCATCACTCTTATTGTTTGCATGGTATTAGCTGTGCTTGACTATGTTAACTACATGCATGAATGTGTATTGTGTGCGCGTGCGTTTATGTAAGTTTGTGCCTGCCTATGTGTGCGTATGTGTTAGGGTAGCTGTTAGATACACATGTATTGTTAACATGTATGTACGCAGTGTGTGTGTGTGTGCGTGTGTGTGTGTGCGTGTGTGTGTGTGTAGTCATATTTTGGTGTGTGCATGTAACATAGATGTAATGTTTTATGTTAACAAAGCGTTTTTGTAAAGCACCTAGAGCAGATTTCTGGATAGTGTGCTATATAAGTATCCATCATCATTGTTATTATTATGGTATATCTGAAATATGTATGTATGTATGTAACGTTTCGATGCCCCATGGGGCACAAGAAATAAAATTTTTGCCTTGCCTTGCCTAAACTGAAATCAGTAGTAGTAATAGTGATAATAATAATAATAATAATAATAATGGATACTTATATAGCACACTATCCAGAAATCTGCTCTAGGTGCTTTACAAAAACGCTTTGTTAACATAAAACATTACATCTATGTTACATAAACACGCCAAAATATGACTACACACACACACACACACACACACACACACACACACACACACACACACTGCATACATACATTTTAACAATACATGTGTATCTAACAGCTACCCTAACACATACGCACACATAGGCAGACACAAACTTATATAAATGCACGCACACACAATATACATTCATATACATGCATGTAGTTATGTACACATACATACATAATATTGATAATATTAATGTGAAATCTGCAATATATAAATAATACAGGCATACATGAGGAAACGGAATCACAGCCTATAGGACATGATTGCTTGGTACATGATTTTTAGGAAGAGTACACTAATCTTTGACAAGAATACACCAAATACAAATATAAGGTACACAGGTCTGAAAATGTGGATGAGTTTTGCCAGGGTGAACTTGAACTGAAACTAGTGAAAGGACTTTGGACCTAACCCACTTGCATTTTACACGAAACAGTTCCCCCACAAGCAGCTATTTGATTTTCATTCACTGATAAGGTGAGATATTTTCCACGATTTGCATTGATCTTCATTCATGGTCAAGATGAGTTATTTTCCACCATTTAAGGTCTTTGAATAGTGTGTGTTCATGGTTTCATCACTTTATGTCTGTCTATAGATGTATAACCAAATCAGTGGTCTTTAGATGAAAATTTCTGTTTTTGATTGCACAGGAATATAACCACATGTACCCAGCTAAAGCGAGTATATAGTTGCCTAAATGGCGGGGCCCATCTCCTGTTCATGTAAGGCAGACAATCGAAATAAAACTACCTCTGCTCTTACCACACAGTTTCCTCCCTTAAACTCTCTCTCTCCCTCTTCCTTTCTTTCCACTTTTGTCTTTCTCTTTTATTTTCTGCGTTACTCTCTGTCGGCCTATCTGACTCTTTCTTTCTTTTTCCTGTCTCTCCTCCTCCTTTCACTCCTGTCATCCCTCTCAACAATCCTCTTGCTTGTCTTCTGACTATAATAATTGATGGTTAAATTTTCCACTTCATCAGTGCCTTGTGAGCACAGTTCATCTTGATCTACATTAGTTTTGGTCTTTTCTATCGGGTGCCTGCATGGCTCAGTAGGTTGATCACCGTTCTCTCAATCAGAAGGTTGTGAGTTCGAGTCTCCGGGTACGCCCAAAATGTGAAGAGTAGGGACTGTAGGATAAAATGAAAACATCCTCCCCACCAAAAAATAAAAAAATAAATAAAAAAAACAACAACAAAAAACAACATACAAATAGTTCAAAAACAAACAAAAAAACAACAACAACAAAGAAACAAAAAAGATATACCTGACTGAAAAAAAAGTAGAAAAATGTGAAAAAAAACAAATTGGAATAAGAAGTGAAAATTAGCTTTTTTTTCTTTTTTCGTTTTGTTGTTGTTATTGCTTACACACACACACACACACACACACCTACACACACACACACACACACACACACACACACACACATATATATATATATATATATATATATAAGCAACAACAACAACAACAAAACATATGTGTATGTGTATGTACATGCGTATATATGCGTGTACATGTGTGTAAAAAGCTAAATCAATCACCCAGGACGAATCACATCCAGCTTTTGGGATTTTCGAGATGCTCCCCTCTGGTCGACGGTAAAGAAGTACAAGGACGAAAACCAGTCGCTTCGCCAATAGCTTTTTCCCCAAAGCAGTCAATGCCTTGTCTCTCGAACAATTCCAGTATGATTAGCAAGAACTGAGAAATCAACAACCATCTACCTGATGATCTAGTCATTAGTCCCACCCACATGTAATCTGCGGCTTCTGTTCAAACGTGTCTGTGTGTTTTCTTCAACCTACGGGTGTCCATTTCACGGCTTGGCGTGTATTTCTTGTTGCCGGAATCCTGCATACAGACCTTAGGTCACAACTGGTGGAGACGTCGTTTGCAGATGATGGTTGAATCCTCTTCTTCTTCTTCTTCTGCGTTCGTGGGCTGCAACTCCCACGTCACTCGTAAAAACGCGAGTGGGCATCTACGTGTTTGACCGTTTTTTACCCCGCCATGTGGGCTGCCACACTCCGCTTTCGGGGGAGGGGGGGGAGGGTGCATGCTGGATGTGTTCTTGTTTCCATAACCCACCGAACGTTGACATGGATTACAGGATCTTTAACGTGCGAATTTGATCTTCTGCTTGCGTACACACACGAAGAGGATTCAGGCACTGGCAGGTCTGCACATATGTTGACCTGGGAGATCGGAAAAATCTCCAATCTTTACCCACCAGGCGCCGTCACCGTGATTCGAACCCGGGACCCCTGAAAGTCCAACGCTTTAACCATTCAGCTATTGCGCCCGTCAATGGTTGAATCGAAAGGCTATTGGGGTCTCTCTCTGACTTCTTCATTTGAAAAAAGAAAAATAAACATGTCACTCGATGCCAAGGATCTTGCGTTGGCGTCTCAGTGGTGTCAAAGACATCCGCTTTTATGTTTTCTCTTGCCTGGTCTTAAGTTGCCAAGATTCGCAATTGTACAGAAGCATGAACAGAACATTCTGAGTATAAATACTAAGAAGTCAAACTTTATTCCAGTCATCTTATGACATGATATCTTGTCTGCTGCCTAGCCGCTGTGAATGTGCAGTAGCCGCTGCAGACTTGAGCAGCCAACAGTTTCAGTTTCAGTTTCAGTAGCTCAAGGAGGCGTCACTGCGTTCGGACAAAACCATATACGCTACACCACATCTGCCAAGCAGATGCCTGACCAGCAGCGTAACCCAACGCGCTTAGTCAGGCCTTGAGAAAAAAAAAAGGGGGGGGGGATAAATAATAGATAAGCTTACATAAATAAATAAATAAATAATAATTATAATATAGAAAAAGGCAGTAGTAATAATAATAATTTTTTTAAAGAAAAAAAAGACAACAATGATGATAAATAAGCAAATAAATGTAAAACATGAAGACACACATTCACACATACGCCCACACATGCATAACAGTTATGCACCAAACATGCAGTTTCACAGACATGAAAGCACAGTCAAATACATATAAACGTACATGAGCTCCAGCACACACACACACACACACCACACACCTTACCCTGCACCTCCTCTACCCCACTCCTCCACACACTCATTTCTAGTCAACAGAGGTACAACAGATACCACAAGTTATTCTATGCATCACAGTTTAATCTCAAACACGGCAGTGCAAAAGAGACCAAAATGATGATTTTTCATGATTTGGGTTTTTGATGGATTTTGATTCTTGAGCATCTCTTCTATCATATGCATAAGTTTTTCCACTGTAAAGATGTCTTTAACAATGAAAAAACTTCCAATAAAGCTTGCTTGCTGAATCACGGAAGTGTTTATTTGTTCAATTTCGACGCAAGTCGTCAAGTTTCTGGCCTTGACAACATACCTTGGGCTTGCTCAATGATGAGTAAACCTACAACCATGAGACTTTGCATGATTGTTTTATAACATGTTATTGAAGTTGTTGTTTTTTTTTCGTGAGTATGTATGAAAATATTCTCTGGGTTTTAATTCATAGCGGTTTCAATCTTTTTACCCATTGTAAATTTTGAGGATTTCGCAATACCCAAAATTTCAAAAATTCATTAAAAAAAAATACAATAATTAAAGAATCAATGTAATCTCACGTGAAAATGAAGATAATGCCATTGTGTATCAAGTCCACATGACAAAAAATGTTTGCATGCACCACATGGACCACAAACCCGATTTCTTTGATTTTTTTTTTGGGCGGTCATTTCGATTTGTTTCCACTGCAACGGGTATTCACAGAAATCTAAGATAACTGTTTTTTGTGATCCACGAGTGATGATACACCTAGTAGACAAAAATAAGAGATATTTCGTTGGAGAGAAAAAAAAAAGTCGTTATTTGACTGTAGTGTCTGGCCTTAACATGTCACTGTACCCAAACATCATTACCCTCACATCAGAAGAGTAACTTTGCTGCTGCAGACGTCAACACCAACATATTTATACCACAGGTTATTCAGTGCATCACAATTCAATCCCAACATGTCACTGTACCCAAACTTGATTCCCACACATCAGAAGAGCAAAATTTCACATTTCATCTGCTGGCGGTACACACACACACACACACACACACACACGCACGCACGCACACACGCACGCACGCACACACACACACACACACACACACACACACACACACACACACACACTCACACACACACACACACACAACACACTCACACACTGCTAAGCAGTTGCCGTGCGCTATACTGTAGTGACACCACTGCCGTTAGCGTTCACGGGTTTCCTTTGCTTGCTTCGGAACGTTGCGTAAGAGTACATGAGAGCGCCCACAACGCTGAAACAAAGAATGTTAAAGATCTTCTGATCCATGTAAAGGTTTGGTTAGCTGTGGAAACAAGAACATGATAGCCAGCGTGCACACCCATGAGTTTCAGTTTCAGTTTCAGTAGCTCAAGGAGGCGTCACTGCGTTCGGACAAATCCATATACGCTACACCACATCTGCCAAGCAGATGCCTGACCAGCAGCATAAACCAACGCGCTTACCCATGAAAACGGACTAAAGCCCATTCGTTTATCTGTACAAGTGAATGTGGGAGTTTAAATTGAATTTCATGTTAATATTGACAGGAGTATCATTTTACTTATTTGTGTAATTATTTGTTTCTATTGATAGCAGCATTATTTTTACTTATTTGTATAATTATTTGTTTCATTTCTTTACTTACTGTTTATGAATAAAAGTTATTTGAAACAAATGACAGTATGGCTCATCAGCCGTCGTTTTAAAATTGAAGTTCAACGTATAAGCTTTAACTCGGTACGGCCAGTCCTCTCTTCTCCTCTACACTGACCCCTCGGATGTCCAGTGGGTGTCTGAATGACCCAACCTTTTGCTTCCGTCGTCAGAATTATGGTATCCTTTGTCAACATTCACGTCTTCAGTATAAGAGCCTTCCGCTTGCAATATTTTGATGATGGTAATTGGAGTGAAACGCTGTTAACGTCGTCTCTTTCGCCGTTCGTATGGAGAGAGTTAAGCTTGTTGATGCTTCTTTGTCTTTGTTTCCATTGTAATCATGTGTACTGTTGAACAATTAACGATTATTTAAATCAATGTGGGAGTTGCAGTTCAAACTATGTGAGAGTGCCACAAGACTGATAACAATTAGACCTAATCGAAGGAAAATCCCCAAGTATGCAGAAGAAAAAAAAACCCAACAAAGTTCACAACACAATCTTCTTAATGTCTGCAATTTCTGACCTTTTTTTTTGGATACTTGAACAGGTCTGATGTTCCTAAGTTGATGTGCAAATGATAAACTCAAGATCTTTATCTGTTGAGTTTGTCACAGAATCCAGGTGACGACCACAGGTCAGGTGAATCATGGCATGCTTATCAGTTTTCACAAGTGTTTCATGTATTTGCTTAAATAACTTTCCATTTTTACACACACACACACCACTGATTTTTTTTTTAAGAGAAAGCAAATAACGTGCATCGCATGTACATCTTTCAAAATCTATTTAAACAGAACCATTGCCAACTTGTCACTAGCATTTTTTTTTTTTTTTTTTTTTTTTTACCTGACATTGATTCCAACAAAGTTGAGCGTCGAGAAGACGTAGTCTCCGCCTATATACATCCCGGCGTATATGATGAACAGATTCTGAAAAAAAAACCCACAATCACTGTAAACAAAAAAAAATCAAAACCACAGAAATATTTTTTTAAAATCTTGTAGACTTAAAACAACAACGAAAACAACAACTGGAATAAGAACTAAATAATTAATGCCTTGGTGCTTACACAAGTTTAACGACTTGAATGTCAAAACTAAACAAAGTGAACTTTTCTTTAAATCTAAATCGTCTACAAATGTCAAAGGGACAGTGTCTGTTATTCGCCACAGACCGCTGGAGAGTTCCGCAGCCATCTTAGATCTTGCGCATGCGCATCTAACTTTTACTCGAAACAGCGAGCAACGCCAAAGGCATTCGACATAGACAGAAGCAGCAAACAAGTGCTGTCCTCCATTTCTTCAATCGATGTCCTCCATTGCTACAACCAAACTCTGTACAATAAAGTGCCATCGTATGCACACACATTAAAAAAAAAAAAAAAAAAGCAAATAGTCGAAAAAAAAAAAGAAGAAAAAAAAAAGAAGCCAGCATGCTGTTTCGCACGTTCTCGGTCGCCTTTGCTGCTCTTAAATTCGGAGAGCCAATCACCTTCGAGGGCACGTTATCATGTGACGCGCCTCTACAAGTCATGTGGACGTGAGCAAGGAACTCTCCAGCCGTCAATTGTGACATGTTTCAGTTTCACTTTCTCAAGGAGGCGTCACTGCGTTCGGACAAATCCATACACGCTACACCACATCTGTTGAGCAGATGCCTGACCAGCAGCATAACCCAACGCGCTTAGTCAGGCCTTGAGTGCATGCTTACATATTTGTGTACCTATGAAAGTGGATTTCATTTTACGTAATTTCGCCAGAGGACAACACTCTCGTTGCCATGGGTTCTTTTTCAGTGCGCCAAGTGCGTGCTGCACACGGGACCTCGGTTTATCGTCTCATCCGAAAGACTAGACGCTCAGTTTGATTTTCCAGTCAAACTTAGGAGAAAGGGCGAGAGCGGGATTCGAACCCACACCCTCACGGACTCTCTGTATTGGCAGCTGAGCGTCTTAACCATTCTGCCACCTTCCTCCTTGTGACATGTTAATTAATAACAGTTCATAGCTCCAATAAACCCAACATCGCTGGGTGTGTGCACTGTTCTCACAGCCTGAGTGATGACGGCTACACTGAGTGATCCATATCCCAAGTGGCATCATAATTATCAATAATAATGAAAAATTAATAATGATGATAATAATGGTATTGATAATAATAAGCAGTAGTGGTAGCAGAGGTAGCAGCAGCAGCAGCAGCAG